>NW_006922418.1:395528-397876 GCF_000298275.1 Orycteropus afer afer
AGTTCAAAGTGCCAGGCTCTAGGGGCTGGGTGAAAGCCCCTTGACCTTGGGCTTCAGCTCTGCCTCTTGCTCCCGATCCACTGAAGTTGGAGGCTTTCTTCACTCAGGCAGCTGCTGGCTGCTGAGGCTGACAAACCCAAGATTGACAAGTAAAAAGGCACAGTTGTGATATTACCAAACCACTTGGCAAGCCATTGATTCAAGTCCATTAAGAGTCCCGAGATCAGCAGACAACATGGCAAACTGCTGAATATTGACTCAGCTACATGCAGGATTCAAGTGTGCCATTAAATTACAGACCATTCCCAAAGCTTCTCCTTATATATGGGAAGCAGACCACATCTCTGAGGCAGCTACTCAGCTGCTCACAGTAGGTTCCACTGTGGAGTTGATTACCAGTCTCCTTGTGAGGAATACTGCATCCAGCCATCCAGCCACTCAAAACCATGCCCAGCCAAGTTGACATGTAACCTTAACTACCACACCCTTTTTCGCTCCCTCTCTATTTTACCAAGGGTCTGGTCCCTTCTGAAAACATGGCCAAAATAGGTGAGACAAAGTCTGGCCATTCTCACTTACAAGGAATATTCTAGCTGTACTTCTTCCAGATCAGATTTGTTTGCTCTTCTGGTATCCATGGTATTTTCGGTATTCTTTGCCAACACCACAATTCAAAGGCATCAATTCTTTTTGGGTCTTCCTTATTCATTGTCCAACTTCCACATGCATATGAGGCTATTGAAAATACCATGGTTTGGTATTAGTCTTCAAATTGACATCTTTGCTTCTTAACATTTTAAAGACATATTTATTATTATTATTATTATTATTTTATTGTGATTTGGGTGAAAATTTACAGAGAAATTTCACTTTCTATACAACAGTTCACATACATTTTGTCTCATGACATTGGCTACAATTTACCACAATGCAACTGCTCCCCTCCCACTTCCTCCTGGTAGTTACCTCTTCCCTGTGTCCATCCCTCCATGCATTTCTGCCCCTGAGCTGTCTCCCTGTGCATAAACAGTCCTTCTTTCTCCCATGATTGTTCTCTCTAAGGAGTATATCTACCTCAGGTAAATGTTCAACTCATATGCTTGTCTTTTGTTTGGCTGGAAGCCACAGGTGTGGGTTCAATTCCAGACCTGAAGCGCAGCTAGGGGCCATAGTCTCAGTGGTTGCACCAGGCTCTATCAGAACAACAAAGCTGGTCCCCCCTTCTTTTTTTCCCAAATGATTTTGAGTTTTGTTCCACATTGTTCTCCCTCTTTATCCAGGATCTCCTACATAGATCCCCCTCTGAGTGGTTGACAGTGGTAGCCAGGCACCATCTAGTTCTTCTGGTCTCATAGTCAGTCGTATAGGCTGTGAATTGCATGGTGTTCCAGTTGCTGGGACTAATTCTTCCCATGAATCTTTAGTTTTCTTCATTCTTTGCTCTGGATGAGGAGAGACCCATCATTGTATCTAGATGGCTGCTTGCAAGCTTTTAAGATCCCAGTTAAAGACATCTTTTGCACCAGATTTGCCCAGTTCAATACAGTGTCTGATTTCATGACTGCTGCTTCCATGTGTGTTGATTGTGGATCCAAGTAATACGAAATCCTTGACAACTTCAATCTTAGACTAAGCAGCCTTCTTAGACTTACCAGTCTTCTTAGACTTAGCAGTTTAAAAATAACATCTGAATTCCAGGGATAGTCATTAAGATGGTGCTCTAGTTAGATGGTTATGTTTCTAAGCACACATCTCAGAAGATAGGTAAATGATTATAAACAGCTTTGCAGAGGCATCACTACACTTAAGCAAAACATGAAGTGAATTCAGCTTATGTGTCATCCTCCAATAGGATCAAGCCCTGTCAACTAACGCACAATAGAAAGCTGCCACTTAAAATCCACCAATTAGACAAGATCAGCCATGTCAAAAAGTTAGGAGAGTAATATCCAAGTTTCCAAAACACCTCCACTTTCCTGAGTTCAGGCTGCTTGGACCTTAGATGGTAGCTGGAAACCCAAGAGCTAGTATATGATCAATTGGAGGGTCATCAGAAGCCTAGAGGATGGAAGAAAAGCTTCCAAGACACTCTGAAACACAACAGGGCTTGTCTTTGACCTTCAGCAAATAAGAGTACGAGTACAGGCCATTCTAGTCAGGAACTCTCAGAAACAGAGTGTAGTTTTACATACTGAGCCAAATCTGAATCATAGTTGCAAAGTTACAAAAACACCTGGCTTGAGTAGTGACAAGAGGAGCCTCAAGGATAGGGTTTATGTGTATAGCATGGAAGACATTTTCCCCACACTAATTAGGATCTCTGGTAGCATAGTGCCTAAGTTGACTGC
>NW_006922418.1:400189-400850 GCF_000298275.1 Orycteropus afer afer
GTTTTTTAATATCTGCTTTATATACTTTTTTAAAATTGTGCTTTGAGTGAAAATTTACATAGCAAAATTTGTTTTCATTCAACAGTTCGTGTACATTTGATTCCATGCACTGATTACTATCCCCAACCATAATGCACTCTCCTCCCCTCCTATCCCTGTGACCACCCCCTCCCTGTGCCCTTCTTAACTATGCATTCCTGTCTGTCCAGGTTTCCCTCCACATGAATGCTGTCCCTCTGGTGCACCATGGCCAATTGCTCTAAGGGGTTTATCTCCCTAGGGTAGGTAAGTGCATCACCCTGCGGTGGGTGTTCTGCATGTAATTCTTTCTACTGTTGGGCTGAGAGCCAATCCTTGGGAGTAAGTCCAACCCTAGGCCCAAAGGGTATCCCAGGGCCGTACTCTTGGGGGTTCCACCAGACTCCATCTGACCAATAATATTGGTCATTCTTGTTTTTGAATTTTGTTCCGCATTATTCCTCCCACTCTATCCAGGATCTCCAGTTTTGATCCCTTTCTGAGTGGTTGGTATTGGTAGCTGGGCACCATATACTTCTTCTGGTATCATGGTCCATCATATCCTTGGACTACTTGTTTTCAAATGGCTTTGATTTTCTTCACTCTTCTTTGCTTCAGATGAGAGGAGACCAATAGTTGTATC
>NW_006922418.1:401345-402154 GCF_000298275.1 Orycteropus afer afer
GATACTGGCTCAGAAACCCAAGGAGGGGTCACTATGAGTTGGGGCTGACTCGAAGGCACATAACAACAACAACAACAGTATCTATGTAAGATTATCTTTAGATAAATCTACTGTCAGGGAGAGTTTTGTGGGGAAAGTTAAAGTAGTGTAGCTCAAGAAGCCAGACATTAAACTTTATCTCAGTTTTAGGAGCTGTTGAATCACTCCATGCTCTGTGTGTGTGTGTGTGGGCAAGGGCAAGCATGGTAGCACAGGGGTGGCTGAAAACAAGCTCAATACCCAAGGACAGAGTCAGTACTTTATTATTGGCTTTTCTCTCTGGGGAGCCTGGTAAGTGGGCTATGTGCCTTATGTATTGCATGCTTTGCTCATAGGCAGCATAGAATTTCTGTTTTCTGGTATGTAGTTTCTTTTTAATTCTGGGTTAAATCAAACCAAACTCACTGCTGTTGAGTCAATTATGACTCATAGTAACCCCCACTGGGTTTCTGAGACTGTAAATCTTTACAGAAGTAGAATGCCCCATCTTCCGTGGAGTGGCTGGTGGGTTTGAACCACTGACATTCTGGTTAGCAGCAAAATGCCTTATCCACTATGCCACCAGAGCTCCTTAATTCTGAGTTAAGGGAATAAAAACAATCAAAGTAGTCAGCCTTCACTCTGCTCAGTTTCCTCTAGTCTCATTGCTATTGAATTCTGTCTTAGCTGTTTCAGTCAAGGCTTCCACCACAGCAGACATTTCCAGTGTGGTATGGCTGTTGGTGGTGTATTTGGTATTCCATTATCTTGTGGTAGGGCTTTCCCAGCTT
>NW_006922418.1:418176-419456 GCF_000298275.1 Orycteropus afer afer
GTTCTCTTTTGACTCTTTTGGAGAAGTCCTTGGAAGCACATAAAAATTTGATTGTTAGAAGGTCCCATTCATCTAGTTTCTCTTCTGCTGTATGTGCATTTTTAGTTATGCTTGATAGTCTATTTATTCCATATATTAGGGCTCCTAAATTTGCCCCTCATTTTGCCTTGAGGAACTCTATAGCTTTAGGTTTCACATTGAAGTCTTTGATCCATCTGGAGTTCATTTTTGTGTATGGTGTGAGGTCTAGATCTTGTTTCATTTTTCTGCAGATGGATATCCAGTTTTGCCAGCACAAACATTCTCTTCCCCATTTAATGGATTTCGGCCCTTTGTAAACGATCAGCTGACCTCCAAGTGTCCTCCAATAGTCCATCCAGGTCGATGGATCTATGTCTGGGTTCTCAATTCTATTCCACTGGTCTATGTGTCTGTCATTGTACAAATACCAAGCAGTTTTGACTACTGTGGCTATATAGTAGGCTTTGAGATCCAGCAGTGTGAGACCTACTCTGTTCTCCTTCAATAGTGCTTTGCTTATCCAAGGTCTCTTTCCTTTCCAAATAAATTTAGTGCTTGGTTTTTCCATATCCTTAAAAAATGTTGATGGATCTGGATTGAGATTGCATTGAAAGTATAGATTGCTTTGGGTACAATTGACATTTTCACAATGTTCAATCTTCCTATCCATGAGCATGGGTTGTTCTTCCATTTATGTAGATCTCATAGTTTTTTGAAGTAGCTTTTTAAAGTTTTCTTTATATAGGTCTTTTGTGTCCCTAGTAAGATTTATTCCCAGGCATTTTTTTTTTTTTGATAGGTATTTATTTGCTTATTTCTTTTTCAGCAATCTCTTTGCTGGTGTAGAGGAATCCAACTGATTTTTGGATATTGATTTTGTATCCTGCCATGATGCTAAATCTCTCAATTAGTTCCAGTAGATTTTTGACTGAGTCTTTTGGGTTTTCTAGGTATAGAATCATATCATCAGCAAATAGAGAGAGTTTATTTCTTCCTTACTGATTTGGATGGCTTTGATTTTCCTTTCTTGCCTTATGGTCCTATCTAGGACTTCCAATACAATGCTGAATAGAAGTGGTGATAAGGGCATCCTTGTCTGATTCCTGTTTGCAAGGGGAATGGTTTCAGTCTCTCTCCATTAAGAATAATGTTGGCTGTTGGTTTTGCATGGATGCCATTTATTATGTTGAGGACTGTCCCTTCTATTCTTATTTTGCTGAGAGTTTTGATCAGGAATGGGTGTTGGATTTTATCAAATG
>NW_006922418.1:421387-422711 GCF_000298275.1 Orycteropus afer afer
TTGCTATAAATTGGCCTCTGATCACTGCTTTTGCTGTGTCCCAAAGATTTTGGTATGTTGTGTTTTCATTCTCATTTGATTCAAGGAATTTTTGAATTTCTATTTTTATTTCTTTTTTTACCCAGTCTTTCTCAGGGAGGGTGTTGTTCAGTTTCCAGGTGCTTACTCTTTTTCCATTGATCTTCCTATTATTGATTTCTAACTTGATAGCATTGTGATCTGAGAAGATGCTTTGCAGTATTTCAGTGTTTTTAAATTTATAAGGCTTGCTTTATGGACTAACATATGATCTATCCTGGAAAATATTCCATGTGCACTGGAAAAGAATGCATTCTGTGCTGCTTTTGGGTGAAGTGCTCTGTAGATGTCTGTAAGGTGAAGATGGTGGATTGTATTGTTTAGCTCTTCGGCATCTTTGTTGAGTTTCTTTCCAGTTGTTCTATATTTCATTGAAAGTGGTATATTAAAAGTCTCCTACTATTACTGTGGAGTCATCTATTTGTGTTTTCAACTCTTTTAAATTTGACTTATGTATTTTGGGGCTCTTTCATTGGGTCCATAGCTATTTATTATGCTATATCTTCATGTTCAATTGATCCTTTAATCATTATATAATGTCCTTCCTTTTCTCATATGGTGGTTTTTGTCTTAAAGTCAATTTGATCAGAAATTAATATTGCCACTCCTGCTCTCTTACAGTTGCCATTTGCTTAATATATCTTTTTCTAACCATTGATTTTTAGTCTATTTTTGTCTTTGTCTCTAAGTTGTGTCTCTTGCAGACAGCATATTGTTGGGTTTTGTTTTCTGATCCAATCTGCCACTCTCCATCTCTTAAGTGGTGTATTTAATCCATTAACATTCAGTGTAATTATTGATATGTAAGAATTGGTTGCTGTCATTTTGTTATGTGTCTTTTCATGGTGTCCCTGGTTTCTTTGCTCTACATTATTTTCTGTGCTGAGCTTATTATGTTTATGAATAGTGTTATCATTTCCTTTGTTGCTGTTTTAGTATTTGCTGAATATTTGTCCTTGTCCTCTTTTTTATTGTGGTGTGATAGTTTATCATTTTTCTTTGCAGTTACCCTGTGATTTATAATTTTCTCCCTGAGTTTGGAATATTCCATTCTACCTTACAACTCTCTTAACTTCTTCACCATTTAGAAGTTCTGTAACACAGTGTTTTCCCTCTTTTTGGTTTGTAATTGTCCTCATTTGCAAATTGAAGTCTCTGGTTCCCTGTTTAGAATCTTGTAAGCTTATTTTACTTTGGATATGTCCATAGCTATAGTTTCTGGGTTATGTCATCTTGTGTATTAATG
>NW_006922418.1:424269-424862 GCF_000298275.1 Orycteropus afer afer
TCAGGGAAGTTCTCCTCCAACAAATCTTGGACAATTTTCTGAGTAGTTTTCTTTTTCTCTTCCTGTTCTGGAATTCCAATGGCACGTAGGTTATTCCTTTTGATGGTATCCCACATGATCCTTAGGCTTTCTACATTTTGTTTTGATATTTTTTTCTGTTTGATCCCTTTCCAAAGATGTATTCAGGTATTTGTCTTTAATCTCATTAATTCTGTCTTCCATTGCATCAATTCTACTCCTTTGCCCTTTCAATGTGTTTTCTATTTCTGACAATTTAGTATTGACCTTCTGGATTTCTAGCAGTAGATTTTGAATCATTTCTAATTTTTCATTTATTTTGTCATTTTGTTCTTGTATTTTCTTCCAAAATTCTTCTAGGGATTTGTCTCGGTTTTCCTTGATCTGTCTCTCAATCCTTTGAAGATATCTAAATATAATTATTTTGAATTCCTTATCAGGGAGTTCCAATGCTGTTTCTTCCTCAGGGATGTGTTCTGGGTCTATATCCTGCTCCCTTGTTTCTACCACTTTATTTTGCGTCTTTGTGTGGACTGTGATGGTCTGTTGTCTCTGAGACATTGTAATGTTGTTGT
>NW_006922418.1:425723-429682 GCF_000298275.1 Orycteropus afer afer
CAGCAAGTATACCTTGTTTTTAAGTCCCTGTAATCTGGGAGAATGCTGTCACTTTAAATATCTAAAACTGTCAAGCCACTTGTAAACATTCAAAATGGCTGCACCCTCTGGACAGGCAAAAGTCCACAGCTCAGCCTGCCTTTCTCTTTGCTGCTTCCCCTTTTATTCTCAGGCACCAAAGCAGTCCTCTGTATGGGCCCTGGCTAGCAGAGCTGATTTTTAGGTTAATTCTTAGGTCCTATCACCACTCAACAATATCCAAGCTGTCTGTGCCATCAGGATTGCTGCCAGACCACAGCTCTGTATGTATCCTTTTTTGGTGTTTTCATTCAAATTCTTCTGCTAGTTGGAGTTTAATCCACCTCTATATCCTTCCCTTCAGAACTCAGGGGTCCAGGATTATCTTCTGTATCTATGTTAATTGATTCCCCTTTTCTTTGTTAAGGAGGGTCTGTGCAGTCCTTCTGCCTATTCTACCATCTTACCAACACTCCTTAGATTACATTTTTTATAAAAACACTCATAACTCAACATTTAAAAAACAAACACTCCCCTTAGAAAATGGACAAAAGACATAACAGACATTTAATTGATGAGAATATATAGTTGGTTAATAAGAATGAAAAGGTGTTCAACATCCTTAGTCATTAAATATATGCAAAATAAGATCCCAGTGAGATCACTACATACCTATTAGAATGGCTGAAGCTAAAAACTAGTAAACATATGTATAAATAAAAATAATAATAGTGCCAACAATAAGTTCTCAAAAGGATGCAGAAAAACTGGCAGTCACACATTGTTGGTGGTGTATTTTATTTTTAGGTGCCATCGTGTTGATTCTGACTTATAGCAATCCTGTGTACAACAGAAAGAAACACTTCCCAGTCCTGCACCAGCTCACAATCACAGCTATGTTTGAGCACATTGTTGCATCACTGTATCAACTCAACAATTGAGGATCTTCGTGTTTTTCTCTGACTCTCTACTTTACCGAGCATGATACCCTACTCCACGGTGTGGTGTCTCCTGATAACATGTCCAAAGCACATGAAATGAAGTTTTTCCATGCTCCATTCTGGCTGTGCTTCTTCCAAAACAGATTTATTCATTCTTCTGGCAGTCCATGATATATTCAGTATTCTTGGCAAACATCATAATTCAAAGACATCAATCCTTCTTTGGCCTTCTTTATTCATTATCTAGCTTTCACATGTTGGTAGGAATGTAAAATGGTATTGCCACTCTGGAAAATAGTTTGGAGGTTTCTTTAAAGACTAAAAATAGGCTTACCACAAAAGCCAGAAATTGTACTTTTGGACATATGCCCCAGAGAAATGAAAACTTATTTTCCTGCAGAAATGTGTATATGAATGTTTATAGAAGCTTTATTCTCATTGTAATCAAAAACTGGAAACTACCCAAATGAATGGTTAAACAAATTGTAATACATCTACTCTGTGCAATTGTCATTCTTGTTATAAGGTGATATTGAGCTATTTCTGACTCATAGCAACCCTATGTACAGCAGAATGAAACACTGCCCAGTTCTGCATCATCATCACTATCTTTGCTATGCTTGAGCCTTTCATTGCAGCCACTGTGTCAATTCATCTCATTGAGGGTCTTCCCCTTTTCACTGACTCTCTACTTTACCAAGCATGATATTATTCTTGATTCTCTAGTATTGCTATAACAGAAATATCACAAGTGGATGGCTTTAACAAACAGGAATTTATTCTCTTACATTTTAGGAGACAAGAAGTCCAAGTTCAAAGTCCCAGCTCTAGGGGTTGGGTGAAGGCCCCTTGACCTTGGACTTAAGCTCTGCCTCCTGTTCCAGGCCCACTGGAGCTGGAGAATTTTTCTGACTCATGCAGCTGCTGGCTGCTGAGACTGACAAACTCAAGATCAACAGGTAAAGTAGCACAATCCCAAAATGGGCAGGCAATATGGCAGACCACTGGTTCAAGTCAAGGTCCAACCCCAAGATTGGCAGGCAACATGGCTGGCCAAGACTCAACCTAATGCAGGGTACAAATGTCCCACAAAGCTGGAGACCTTCACCAAAGCTCTTCTTTATGTACTGGAACCAGGCCACAACAGAAAGGCAACTACTTATTTGCTCGCAGCATATTCCACCATGGAAGTGATTACAATCTCATCATGGGGAATAACTACATCCAGCCACTCAAAACCATGGCCCAGCTAAGTTAAAACACAACCTTAACTACCACAATATACTTATCCAAGGACTTGTCCCTTCTGACAACATGATCAAAGTAAGTGAGATGAAGTCTTCTAAGGAGCATTCTGGCTGCACTTCTTCCAGGACAGACTTGATCATTCTTCTGGCAGTCCATGGTATTTTCAGTATTCCTCACCAATATCACAGATTCAAAGGCATCAATTCTTCCTCAGTCATTATTATTCATTGTCCAGCTTTCACATGCATATAATACCATGGCTTGGATCAGACACATGCTACCCTTCCAAGTGATATGTTTTTTTCTTTAACAGTTTAAAGAGGTCTTTTGCAGCAGATTTGCCTAGTGTAATATGTCATCTGATTTCTTGAATGCTGCTTGCATGGACATTGATCCAAGTAAAATGAAATCTCTAAAAACGTCAATCTTTTCTCCATTTATCATGATACTGCTTATTGGTCCAGTTGTGAGGATTTCTGTTATGTTGAGGTTTAATCCATAGTGAAGGTTGTAGTCTTTGATCATCATCAGTAAGTGCTTCAAGTCATTTTCACTTTCAGCAAGGAAAGTTGTGTCATCTGCATATCACAAGCTGTTAATGAGTCTTTCTCCAATCCTGATGCCATGTTCTTTTTCATATAGTGGCAATTATCATACAAACTAAAAGACTCACCGCCATCAAGTCGATTCCAACACACAGCAGCTCTTCCTTGGGTTTCCAAGGTGGTATCTCTACAGAAATAGATTTCTAGTCTTCTTTCTGTGGAGTGGATGGTGGGTTTGAACGGCCAGCCTTCTGGTTAACAGTCAAATGTCTTAGGCACTATGCCACCAGAGCTCCCAATTTTCATACACATGTTATAAAATTGAATAGTGTTACACACACACACATTCACACTCACACTGAGTGCAAGTTTAACTGGTGAAATCTAAATAAGATCTGTGGATTGTTTCAATGTGAATTTCCATGATTTTATATTGCACCATAGATATTTTCTATTGTACTGTAAGATGTTAGCATTGAGATTGGCTGGAGAAGGGTTCATGAAACTGAATCTATAATATAATCTATATTATTGGGTTTGAAAAAACCTGATAGTAACATATTTTGAATCCTATATTTTTTTGTCTGTAGGACTTAATTAATTTCTTTATTTTGTGTATTAAAATATAATTCCTGTTAGAGTTCTGGCAAGGTGATGGAATAGGCAGACAAACTACACAGAGCCTCTGCAACAAAGCAATGAGAAACCAATTTAAACTGATAAAGAAGACAATCCTGGAACCCCGAGCTTTGAAGGGAAGGATAAAGAAGTGTATTAAACACCAACTGTTAGAAGAACCTGAAAGAAGACAGTGAGTAAGGAGACTAATGAAGCTGAACTGACAACTGTCCTTGTGGCAACCATTTCAAATATTTAAGTGCATCCTCAGTAGCAACCTAAGAATTGGCTCCGCTCACCAAGAACTACATAGGCAAGGACTGCAATGCTGCCTGACAACCAGAAAGGAAAACAGAAAAGAAAGAGACAAACAGAGCTGGGGATTGCTGGCTGTCCTGAAGGCACAGCCATTTTGAATATTTGAAAGCAGCATCCTAGTAACAACCTAAGAATCAGCTCTATTCACCCAGGACTATAGGAGCAAGAACTGCACTGTTGCCTGACAACCAGAAAGGAAAACAGAGAATGAGGAAAACACCTATGGACTGCCAGCTGTCCTCAGGAATGCAACCATATTGAATATTTTCAA
>NW_006922418.1:430673-435226 GCF_000298275.1 Orycteropus afer afer
CAGGATACAAACCCAGAAAACACCTCTAAGGAAGAAGCACCATTGGAACTTCCTGATAAGGAATTCAAAAGAATTATATTTTGGTATCTTCAATGGATTGAGAGACAGATCAAGGAATATACTGACAAGATCTAGGAAAACTATGACAAAATTAAGGAAACAGACAAAACTCTAGAACAATTTAGGTAAACAATACAAGAACAAATTGACCAAATAAACAATAAAATAACAAACAATGCAAAAACAACAAATAGAAATCCAGAAGATTAATACTAAGATTTCAGCAATAGGTAATACATTGAATGGGCAAAAGAGTAGAATTGAATCAATGTAAAACAGAATTAATGAGATTGAAGACAAATACCTCAATTCTACTTTGTCAAGGGATCAGTCAGAAAAAAAGATCAAAACAAAGTGAAGAAAGCCTAGGATTCATATGGAATACCATCAAGAAGAATAGCCTATGTGTAATAGGAATTCCAGAACCGGATGAGACAAGTAAAACCACAGAGAAAATTGTCAAAGATTAGTTGAAAGATAATTTCCCTAATAAAGATAAGAATATATCAATGCAAGAACTTCAACAAACCCCAAACAGGATAGACCTCAAAAGAAAATCACCAAGACATATCATAATCAAGCTCACTAAAACCAAAGACAAAGAAAGAATCCTGAAAGCAGCATGGGAAAAATGAAAAGTCACATACAAAGGGCAACCAAGAAGACTAAGCTCTGATTTGTGGGCAGAAACCACACAGGCAAGAAGACAATGGGACAATATATATAAAATCCTGAAGGAAAAATATTTCTAACCAAGAATCGTATACTCAGCAAAATTGTCCCTCAAATGTGATGGTGAAATTAGGACAATTCCAGATGAGAAGAAATTAAGGAAATTTGTTAAAACCACACCAACTGTACAAAAGATGCTCAAAGGAGTCTTTTGGACAGATCACCAACAACAGAAAATAATAACTGATGATTAACACACGTGGTAATATAACCCAGACACCAACCCAGTTATGGAAGTATTCAAAGTAAAATAAGCTTACAAGACTATAAACAGGCAACCAGAGACATCAATTGGTAAAAGTTGATTTGACAACTACAAACCAAAAAGAGGGAATAAACAGTGTAGTTACTGAACTTCTAAATGGTGAGTAAGGCAAGACAATTGAGAGTTAGAACAGACTGTTTTAAACTTGGGAAAAAAAATATAAATCACAGGGGAACCTCAAAGAAAAATGATAAACCTTCACATCACAATAAAAAAGAGGACAAGCACAAATATTTAGCTAACACCAAAACAATAGCAATAAAGAAGATAGTAACACCATTCATAAATAAATGAGCTCAGCACAGAAAACAATATAGAACAAAGAAATCAGCAATACCACAAATAAATAAATAAATAAATAAAATGACATCAATAAATTCATACATGTCTATAATTGCACTGAAAGTAAGTGATTAAATGCACCACTCAAGAGATGGAGAGCTGAAGACTGGAAAAGAAACATGACCCATTGTATGCTGTCTACAGGAGATTCACCTTAGGCACAAAGACAAAGGTAGACTAAAAATGAAAGGCTAGAAGAAAGATATATCAGGCAAGTGGCAATTACAAAAGAGTAGGAGTGGGAATACTAATTTCTGATAAAATAGATTTTAAGACAAATACTACATAAGAGACTAAGAAGGACATTATATAATGATTAAAGGACAAATTAAGCAAGAGGATATAACCATAATAAATATATACACACCCAATGAAAGAGCCCCAAAATACATAAAGCAGACATTAACAGAATTGAAAAGACAAATAGATGACTCCACAGTAATAGTAAAAAAAAATAATTAATAAATAAATAACAAAACCCAACCACTGCCATTGAGTTGGACCCGACTCACAGTGACCCCTCCTTGGGTTTCTGAGGCAATATCACTATGGAAGTAGATTGCCCAACCTTCCTTCCAAGGAGTGGCTGGTTGTTTTGAACCACCAGCCTTCTGGTTTGCAGTCAAATGCCTTAGGCACTACCCCACCAGAGCACCTACAGTAATAGTAGGAGAATTTAATGCACTACTATCAGTAAAAGATAGAACTGGGAAGAAACGGAACAAAGATACAAAAGAACTAAACAATACAATCAACCACTTGACTTTATAGACATCTACAGAGCACTCCACCCAACAATAGCACAACATACATTCATTTCCAGCATACATGGAACATTCTCCAGGATAGACCATTGTTAGGCCACAAAGCAAGGCTCAATCAATTTAAAACATGGAAATACTGCAAAGCATCTTCTCTAATAAAAATGCTATAAAATTAGAAATCGACACTAGGATGACCAATAGAAAAAGAGCAAATGCATGGAAACTGAATAACACCCTCCTTGAAAATGACTGAATAGTAGACAAAATTAAAAATGAACTTAAAAAATTCCTTGAATCAAATGATAATGAAAATACAACATACCAAGATCTTTGGGACACAACAGAAACAGTGATCAGAGAGCAATTTATAGCAATAGATGCACACATCGAAAAAGAAGAAAGAGCCAAAATCAACACCTTAACCCAACATCTCCAACACTTAGAAAAAGAGCAGCAAAAAAAGCCTAGAGTCACTAGAAGAAAAGAAATAAAAACAATTCGAAAACAAATAAATGAAACAGAAAATAGAAAGACAACAGAAAAAAGCAACAAGTCTACAAGTTGGTTCTCTGAAAAGATTAATAAAATCAACAAACCACTGGCAAACTTATCAAAGGAAAAGAAAGAGAAGATGCAAATAATATGAATAAGAAATGAAATGGACAATGTCTCCACAGAATCAAAAGAAATAAAAAGAATAATATCAAGCTACTATGAAGAACTATACTCCAACAAATTTGAAAACCCAGAAAAAATGGGCAGATTTCTAGAAACACATTACTTACCTAAACTAAAACACACTGAGGTAGAAAATTTGAACAGAACCATAAGAAAAGAAGAAATTGAACAGGCCATGAAAAAATTACCTAGAAAAAAAGTACTGGCCCAGATGGTTTCACTGAAGAATTCTACCAATCATTCAGAGAAGAGCTCACACCAATCTTACTCAAACCATTTCAAAACACAGAAAAGGATGGGATCCTCCCCAAATCATTTTTTGAAGCAAGTGTAACTACAGACCAGTATCCCTCATGAATCTAGATGCAAAAATCTTCAACAAAATCCTAGCCAATAGTCTCCAACAACATATCAAGAAAATAATACATCATGACCAAGTGGGATTCATACCAGCTATGCAAGGATGGTTCATCATTAGAAAAGCAATCAGCATAATCCATCACATAATTAAAAAAAAGAAAAAGAATCACATGGTCATATCAATAGATAGAGAAAAGGCATTTCATAAAATCCAACACACATTCCTCATAAAAACTCTCAGCAAAATAGGAATAGATAGGAAATTCCTCAACATAATAAAGGGCATATATGCAAAACCAAGAGCCAACATTATTCTCAATGGAGAGAAACTGAAATAATTCCCCTTGCAAACAGGAATTAGGCAAGGATGCCCTCTATCCCTACTTCTACTCAACATTGTGTCGGAAGTCCTAGCCAGGACAATAAGGCAAGAAAGGGGAGTTAAAGGCATTCAGATTAGTAAGGAAGAAGTAAAATAATCCCTATTTGCAGATGATATGATCCCACACATAGAAAACCTAAGAGACTCGGCAAGAAAACTACTGAAACTTATTGAAAGATTTAGCATAGTGGCAGGATACAAGATCAACATACAAAATTCAGTTAGATTCCTCCACACCAGCAAAGAGGTCTCAGAAAAGGAATTAAGGAAATCAATACCATTTACAATAGCCACTAAAAAGATAAGATATTTAGGAATAAATCTTACCAGGAACACAAAAGACCTATACAAAGAAAACTACAAAACACTACTTCAAGAAACTCTAAGAGATTTACATAAATAGAAAAACATACTATGCTCATGGATAGGAAGATTGAACATTGTCAAATTGTTAATATTACCCAAAGCAATCCATACATTCAATGAAATTCCAATCGAGATTCCATCAACATTATTCAAAAACAATTTTATATGGAAAGAAAACAGACCTTGGATAAGTAAAGCACGACTGATGGAGAACAAAGTAAGAGGCTTCACATTCCCAGATCTCAAAACCCACTATACAGCCATAGTAGTCAAAATAGCCTAGTGTTTGTACAATGACAGATACATAGACCAGTGGAATAAAATTGAGAACCCAGAAATAAATTCTTCCACCTAACGTCAGCTGATCTTTGACAAAGTGCCAAAATCCATTAAATGGGGAAGAGATAATCTTTTTAACAAATGGTGCTAGCAAAACTGGATATGAATTTGCAGACAAATTAAACAAGATCCATATCTCACACCATACACAAAAACTAACTCCAGGTGGATGAAAGAATTAAATGTGAAACCTAAATCTATAAGGGACCTCTGGTAGCATAGTGCCTAAGGCATTTGACTGGTAACCAGAAGGCTGGTGGTTCAA
>NW_006922418.1:436291-440739 GCF_000298275.1 Orycteropus afer afer
AAGTGTCTTAGCCACTATGCTACCAGAGCTCCTATATATATATATATATATTGCTGTTTTGGTTGTATCTGTGTCTTTTTGTGCCTAGATACAGCACAATATTTTTAAAAGTATAGATTTTGATGTACAACATGTTAATTCTCTGGTGTAAGATGTGGTAAAAATAGGAGGATTTACACTACTGGAATTGGTCCTGGGATAGAATTGTTGACACATTGTGGCAGATGGAATCTAAGGTTACCCCCAATGATCCCTGCTTCCTGAAGTTCTTTTGAGTAATACCCTTCTTTAAGTGTGAACAGGACCTGTGATTTGTTTCTAACCAGCAGAATATGGCAAAGGTGATGGAATATCGCACCTATAATTATATTACTCTCTCTCTCTGTGTTTATCTGTGTATATATGTTAGTAGCAGACAAAATAGATAAATCCCCTCCTTATTGACCTTGTCAAAGTAAGCTGACTTGAATTAAATGGCCTTGGAGAAATCCACATGACACAGCACTGCATATTGTCTCTAGGAGCTGAGGGGGATTTGCATAAAGAAACTGAAGCCTCAGTCTTGCAACCACAAAGAAATTAATTCTGCCCACAACCTGAGGGAGTTTGGAAGTAGATTTTTCTCCAGCAAAGCTTGTAAGTAAAACTTAGCCCCTGCTAACACCAGGATTATAGCCTGGTAGGACCCTGAAGTAGCTAACTCAATCTGTTTTTGGACTTTTGACCTGCAGAAACTATGAAATAATAAATAGGTAATGTTTTAAGCAGCTAAGATTGTAGTTATTTGTTATGTAGCAATAGAAACATAGTACACTCATAGATTCCCTGCAGGGTCTCATAGAGTGGATCCTACTGAGTGGAACCAGTTTGACAATTAACCTATCAATCAGTCTGTATTATAAGGCTTAGCCAGAACACTGAGGTATCACACTGTCTTGAAGGGGTTTCTGGTTGATACCCAGAATCTCAGAACTGTAATAATATTCCCCAACATGCTCTGGGGGGATAGTCTATTATGCTATTTCTAGAAGTCGGGTTGATTCCTATGGGATTGAGTTGCCCCTTGTAGTTTTTATAAATTCCTGTTATTCTATCGCCTGTGGAGAGGACAGGCTGTGCTGTGGTATGAAATGTAAGGTGGTCTTAGAAGCAGTACCTGCTTAGAGTAGAGGCTACCACCTGCACATATATACTCCCCCTAACCTATTTTGTCATCCTGAAACAGAGGTAAGAAACAAACAAACAAACAAAATCCTTAACATTTCTCTTGTAGACCATGTCTTGAAATAACGTTTATTTGCTTTTTATTCTGGTAAGGGAATACCTGAATACAGGTGAGCCCAGAGTCTTATGGCCCCATTGTTAAAGTATAATTGAAAAGTTTAACAGGATTGTTTGCTTAGGATTTTGTAATAGTCAACTCTTAGTTGTGGCAGGACTAATGACAATACATTTATATATTTTCAATTGTGTTTCATTCTTTCATTTAAATATGACTATATTGGCCTGGATGATTTCATATTCCATTTATAAAATAGACAACATTCCATCTTACACTTGGGTAATACACCCAACTAAAGAAGAATGTCCATTTAAGGCTTGAAAAATGTGTCTTACAAATTTTTTATAGCTCACAGTTTCTCTAGATTTTTTATTATATAGAGAAGTGGCCTTGTAATGTTTACTTTTGAGAAAGTAATTAAGCATTCTGATTTTAAAATCCTCTTCTGGGACTGTAGCTTGCATTAGAATACAGAACTAAACAAGAGAATAAAGAGTGTAATCAATGGACTTTCTCATCCTCCTTTGTTGAATTGTATCAATGAGACCCTGAGAAGATTTTGCCCTGGAAAACATATATCATTTTTATTTATATAAATTTACTAAAAGGTATAAGTAGGTGTTTTGGTTACCTCTATTGCTGCTCTAACAGAAATACCACAAATGTATGGTTTGAACAAAAAGTAGTTTATTCTCTTACAGTTTTGGAGGCTAGAAGTCCAAGTTCATGTGCCAGCTCTAGGGTCTGGGTGAAAACCTCTCAACCTTGGGCTTCAGCTCTGCCTCTTGCTCCTGGCCCACTGAAGTTGGAGGCTTCTCTTAACTCAAGCAGCTGCTGGATGCTGAGGCTGACAAACCCAAGGTCAACAAGTAAAACACCATAGTCCCAAGATTACCAAACAACTTGGCAGGCCACTAGTTCAAGTCCAGAGACAGTCCCAAGATCAGCAGGAAATGTGGCAGGCTGCTGATTAAAGACTTGGCAGGGTCCAAACATGCCAAAAAACTCAGAGACCTTTCTCAGAGCTGTCTTCTTATATATTGGAAACAGATCACATCCCTAAGGCAGTTATTCAGCTGCCCCAGTAGATTCCACCATGGAATTGACTACCAGTTGACTACCATCATGGGAAATAACTACATCCAGCCACTCAGCCACTCAGAACCAGCCCCAGCCAAGTTGACACACATCTTAACTACCACAGTAGCCTAATATATATCTATAAACCTGCACACACATCTTGAAGAAAACATATAAATTGAGATAATATAAAATGAACATGGTCTGCAACACACTATGAGGTCCTCAGAAATAGATGTTATTGAGAAATATGACATTTACTATACTTTGAACCTGGGAAAGGAAAAGCATTCTCTAAAAGTGCTGAGTTATGAAAGTAATAACCTGTTTTCTCATTGTCTTTGTAGGGATGCTGAAAGGATACATCAGGTTTAATGTATAAAATATCATAAATGTCATGGAAAACATGTGCTTGATACTTTTTTCATATAGGAAAGGATTTACACACCGAATTCTGCATTCCTGAAATCACTTCACTGACAGCTTTCCCTCCAAATCACCACTTCTCTTTGACTCTCTACTCATTCTCCTCATTCCAGAACCACCTTCTCTCATCCAGATAGCCATATATTCACCCTACTTTCAAGTCATTAATCATCATGTCCCTCCTACCATGTATTTGGAGGACATGTGTATGTGGGGACTCAGTC
This sequence comes from Orycteropus afer afer, assembly GCF_000298275.1. Classification (NCBI taxonomy): domain Eukaryota; kingdom Metazoa; phylum Chordata; class Mammalia; order Tubulidentata; family Orycteropodidae; genus Orycteropus; species Orycteropus afer. Next base: position 439,304 of record NW_006922418.1, read on the forward strand.
AGGAAATTGAGATAGATCAAAGAGCATCCAAGGCCCTTCTGAATCCTTGAATGACAAGATGGTAAATGTATCTACTTTATACATTTTGAGGATACTAAGGTTGAAATTTTGTACATCAGAAAAACTGCAGGGAATATAGGCAGACAGTGAGATTCCTTATAGTTTATTTCTCTGTAATAACCGAAAAAGTTCATTTGGATGGGCTATCACCAGTGTTCTGGTTACCTAGTGCCACTCTGATGAGGATATACCATAAATGAGATGGCCTTAACAAACAGGAGTTTATTCTCTTACAGTTCAGGAGGCTAGAAGTCCAAGTTCAAAGTGCCAGGCTGTAGGGGAAGTGTGGAAGCCCCTCAGCCTTGGGCTTCATCTCTGCATCTTGCTCCTGGCCCACTGAAGCTACAGGCATCTCTCCACTCAGGCAGCTGCTAGCTACTGAGGCTGACAAACCCAAGGTCAACAAAATAAAATGGCTCAGTCCCGATGATACCCAACCACATGACAGGCCATTAATTCAAGCCCATTGTAAGTCTCAAGGTCAGCAGAGCATGGCAGGCTGCTGAAGAATGACACGGCTACATCTAGGGTCAAAGCATGCCATAAGCTAGAGACCACTCCCAAGGTTTCTCCTTGGGAGAAGCAGACCATATCCCAAAGGCAGCTACTCAGCTGCTTGTGGTAGATACCACCATGGAGCTGATTGCCAGCCTCATCATGAGAATAACTACCACCAGCTGCCCATCCACTCAACCAGGCCCAGCCAAGTTGACATACAAATTTAACTACCACAACCACCTACTCTATACTCACTTCTCTGCATTAATAAAGTGTTCTTGGTTTCCACTGGTATCATGCTGATAAAGTCTATCTTCAGCTGCTCCTGGTAGAATTGAGAGCTATGTAGGATGAACCTATCCTTCCTCTTCATCAAGGGTAAAAGGAAGAGGTGGAAATTTTAATAATGATAAAGCCATTTGGAGGGAACAGCTTAAGTATTTACCAAAAACTCACTGCCATCAAGTCAATTTCAATTCATAGCAACCCTATAAGACAGAACAGAACTGCCTCATGTGGTTTCCAGGGCTGTAAATTTTTACAGAAGCAGACTGCCTCTTCTTTCTCCCATAGAGTAGCTGGTTGGTTGGACACATCACCTTTTCAATAACAGCTGAATGATTTAACCACCATGCCACCAGAGCTCCTTAAGTATATAGTCCTCCCATATACCCATGGACAAGGAACTGGATTTGTTGACTTTGGAGTTCACAACAACCCTCTTAAGCTCTTGAAAGTACACAGATAAAATGAGAAAATGCACTTGCCAGTTTTATTGTAAAGCTATATTTAGACTTCTCTTTCAAATTCACCCAGTGGCACCATGGAAGAAAGGCCTAGAATTCTGCTTCCTTAAAGATTATGGCCAAGAATACCCT
>NW_006922418.1:440839-442142 GCF_000298275.1 Orycteropus afer afer
AAAGCATATCAATAGCAAAGATGAATAAAAAAAATTGGAATTTTGTTTTAGGGTAAGTGCAAGATAAAAGCTGTTATTTAACTAGTTGTCTGGTCTAATGAAGTTTTGGATATTTTTAGTTGGCATAATAAAACCCTGTTCTTAGTTGTTTATTATTGGAGGAATGGTCTTGTGATATTTACTTTTATTTCATTTAATTTATTTTGAGTGTGCAAGGTTAGTCCTCCAAAAGCTAGTTATTTACTCTCAGATAATTGGCTTGGAATTATGACAAGGTAGCAGCTCTGGTAGAATAGTGCCTAAATGCACTTAACTGCTAACCAGAAGGCTGGTGGTTCAAACCCACCAGCCACTCCTCAGAAGGAGGGTTGATTGAGCAATTTACTTCCATGGTGATACCTCCTCAGAAACCCAAGGAGGGGTCACTATGAGTTGGGTCTAACTTGATGGCACATAACAACAACAACAACAACAACAACAACAGTATAATTAATTGCCACCAGGTACATGGTGGTGATTTAGTTGTGGCAGATTATAGTTATTGGAGCTGTTTCTCATAGCTATGGTTAGTGCCCCAGGGATACAGGTGAGGAGAGACAACTCAGGGACGCCCAAAGCAGCAGGCAGGAAGAGCAGGAGAAAGGGGATTAAAAGCCAGGAAGCCAGAGAGAAGAGCAATCAGTCAAAGGGATTAGGTGAGGAGAGGAAACTCAGGCCCGCCCAAAGTGGCAGGATGGGAAAGCAGCAGGACGGGGAAGCAGGAGAAAGGGGATAAAAGCCAGGAACCAGGACCGAAGAGCAGTCAGCCCCAGGGATACAGGTGAGGAGAGACAACTCAGCGATGCCCAAAGCAGCAGGCTGGAAGAGCAGGAGAAAGAGGATTAAAAGCCAGGAAGCCAGAGAGAAGAACAATCAGCCAAAGCAATTAGGTGAGGAGAGGAAACTCAGGCCCGCCCAAAGCAGCAGGATGGGAAAGCAGGAGAAAGGGACTAAAAGACAGGAACCCAGACAGAGGAGCAGTCAGCTCCAGGGACAACTCAGGTATGCCCAAAGCAGCAGGCCAGAAGAGCAGGAGAAAGGGGATTAAAAGCCAGGATGCCAGACAGAGGTACAGTCAGCCACAGGGACCCAGGTGGGGGTGATACAAGAAGTCTCCAACAGCAAGACAAACTTGTCTGTTGGTTTGTCCTACTGTGGTGACATGTAGATGTGAGTTTTGAGGCTGAGCCTCTGGTGTTTAAAACCCAGTGAGATGCACCGGGTGCACAGGTAACAGCCCAGCTTATAGACTGAGACAGACTAG
>NW_006922418.1:442794-444789 GCF_000298275.1 Orycteropus afer afer
CCCAGACAGAAGATCAGTCAGCCCCAGGGTTACAGGTGAGGAGAGACAACGCAGGGACGCCCAGAGTAGCAGGCCGGAAGAGGAGGAGAAAGGGGATAAAAGCCTTGAACCCAGACAGAAGAGCAGTCAGCCCCAGGGTTACAGGTGAGGAGAGACAACGCAGGGATGCCCAAAGCAGCAGGCCAGAAGAGCAGGAGAAAGGGGATTAAAAGCCAGGAAGCCAGAGAGAAGAGCAATCAGCCAAAGCAATTAGGTGAGGAGAGGAAACATAGCACTAGTATGTATATATAAACCACTTAGCAGGGTGCCTGGCACATAGTCAATATTTCAGAAAAGTTGTGCATATCAGACTTGTGTCTGTGCATACATTACTTTTGACCATATTATGGAGGGACAGAGGAGACAAGAAGGGAATAGAGGTATCTCCATATTTCTCTGTGTATCTGTTTTGGTGTTTGCATATTTTCATCAGTGGGTCTGTTTCAAATTGACTCTCCATTGCCATCTCTCCTGCTCCTTCCTTTTCCTAAGCAACCCTTGTTTTTTCAGGCCCTATGCTTAGTGCCTAAGGCACTTGACTGTTAACCAGAAGGCTGCTGATTCAAACCCACCAGCCACTCCTTGGAAGGAAGATGGGGCGATCTATTTCTGTAGTGATAACTGCCTCAGAAACCCAAGGAGGGGTCGCTATGAGTCGGGTCTGACTTAATGGCACATAACAACAACAACAACTACATGCCAATTAAAGGGAAGCCCCACAGAAATTGTCCCAGAAGACTATTTTGCCTTCTTTCTTTTTTTTTGTGTGTGTGATTCAAGACTAGGTGTGTCCCAGATCCTAGATGATAATTCTTCTTTCATCTTAGTCAGCACCACCTTCTTCCCAGCAACTTTGAACAAGTAGCTGCACACATTGATTAGGGCACAAACTCAGAGCCAATTACATGATGGCTTAGAGACTGTTCTGGAATAAGTGAGAATCCCATGCATCAGTGATGGGAAGATGAGTATCTTTTGTCATCTAGAAGTTTGTGAGCATTTTCCTCCACCCCCAGCTGCATCTCCAACATAACAGATTTTTCCTATTCTTACTTTGATTCTACTCTGCTTCCTCTCCCTTCTAAGCCTGTCAGCTTGAATTACAATGCCATGAGCTATTCTGCTCTCATTTTCACTGCATTTACACTTTTCTATTGTCCCTTCTGGATAGGCTATTGTATGGGGCACAGCCCTAAAGCCCCCCAAATTGTTCCCAGACTCCATCTTGTTTGTTCAAGAGAGAAATTTCCTAACTCACCCCCCTTCCCCTCCTCAAGGCCAATGGAGCCCTTCCTTAGTATAGCTACAATTCATTAAGCTGCTAATGGCAGCATCTTATAAAAGTATAGCACAGGTTCAAGGCCCTTTCAGCCTGGGAACTATGCCATCCTGTCTGGGAACAGACATGAAGCCCCTATCTCTAGCTCCTGGAACCGAGGCATAAATATTCCCAGAAAGTGGGAGGGGGTCAGCGGTTACTTGAACTGGGTCCAGCCTGCCACCTCTGGACAACTTGCCATGTGCAGGCATTTGTAAGCTTCCCTCACTGCTCATATCTTGTAAACATTTCACTTTTACTTTACTCTTACTTTCCTTATAATTAATTTCTTATATCTCTGAGCATGCCTCTGGGTAAGTTTTTCGATCTTCTTATACCTACTCAATAGGAGGACTTAGCCTCCCTTAGTAATTCTCTGAATAGCTATCAAGAATTAACTAGCACAAAATCCAGATGGTAATAGTCAGCCTTGGTCTATGTTCTGGCCAGTGGATGTTAGACTTTGATTACTGCAGTTAGTGACCATTTAGGAGTTCAGCAGTCTTAAGCCTTGGGAGCTCTGGTAGCATAGTGGCTAAGACACTTGACTGCTCACCAGATGGCTGGCGGTTCAAACCCATCAGCCACTCCTCGGAAGGAAGATTGGGCAATCCTACTTCCGTAGTGATACTGCCTCA
>NW_006922418.1:444889-447846 GCF_000298275.1 Orycteropus afer afer
CCGTAGTGATACTGCCTCAGAAACCCAAGGAGGGGTCGCTATGAGTCAGGGCTGACTCCACGGCACTTAACAACAACAACAAGCCTTTAAGCATAGCTTGGCTTGAGAAGAGTGTGCCTAGGGGAACAGTTTTACTAGGTGTTTACTTTCAGGGAGAAGTGGAAAAAGGATGTAGATCTGAATGGTGTTCAACAGGGAAATAAATTAAGGTCTGTTGTTGTTGTTGTTATGTGCCGTCGAGTCGGACCCGACTCATAGCGACCCCTCCTTGGGTTTCCGAGGCAGTATCTCTACGAAAGTAGATTGTCCATCTTCCTTCCAATAATTAAGGTCTAGATGTATGAAAATAGTAACAACAGTAGGTCTTAGGGTAAAGCATCTGAACCAGCTGTGAAAAGTGACTCTTAGGAGGAGGAGACAACAGGATCTATCTTTCCCAGTGAGAGTGTTTTAGGATGCTTTTGTGCAGTAGTTGCATGGCCGAGTTAATTTTTCTTCATTACCAGTGCCATAGAGGTCAGAGAAGAACTTAACTTTGGGCCCAGCACAGTACTAACAAAAGGAAGCCTGCTGATGGCACACTTGATCATCTTATACTTCCTAACCAACCGTGGAATCAGAGAGCTATATTGCAGGATGGTATAAAAGGGGTGGGAAAAGGAAATTAAGCTTTGACAATAGAGACTAATAATTAAAATGGTATCATCAAACAACCCAGAAAGCATAAATTGTGGAGGTGAAATGAAAAGAGCCTTATGGTAGAATCAGGATGCCAGAACTAGTTTACTACATAGTGACCTAGGCAAATCACTTCATTTCCTTGATTTGCAGTGTTCTCATCTGAAAAAAAAAGTCCATATTACCAAGGTATTATCTACCTTTTCAGCTTGTCAGAGTTGTCTTCAGAATCAAGTGAGACTCTGCAACAGCTTTATAGCCTAAACAGTGCTATATAAATTAAGCAACTATTATTGCCTTAATTACTTTAACATTTAACATTAAAAAAAAAAAATGAACCAACCATCAATTCTCCTCCAATCCTGCTTCTTTCTGTCATTGACTTATAATAGGAAATAACTTCCAAAAAGCCCAGTGATTTCTCTACATTTCTTCTTAAAACAGGAAGCAGTAGGAGGGGTCAATATTTGCTCCCCCAAGTATATGTGATTAGATGACGTGGGCTCACCAACCTCACATTCCAAGAGGCATTTGAGGCCATAATTAGAAAGAGGCAGGTATGTTTAGAGAGTAGAAAGCATGAAAATTGGATCTTCACTGCTTTGCTTCTTGATTGAGTTCTATCCATACGAGCTACATAGATGCATGTTTGTAAGGTTCTCTTTTGACTTTAGGTTATAAGCATTTAAAAATACACATAAAGGCTGAAGTCCCCAGATTTAGGTGACCCTAGGCATGTTCCTAGAAGCCCTGATTGTGCAATGGTTAAGCACTTGCCTGATAACTGAAAGGTCGGCAGTTCAAATCCATCAGCACTCCACAGGAAAAAAAGACCTGATAATCTTCTCTCATAAAGATTATGGCCTAGGAAACCCTATGGAGCAGTTCAACTTGTCATGCAGTGTCAAATGAGTTGGATTACCCTCAGTGGCATATAATAACAACAACAGGCATGGTCCAGCATGTTGTTACAAAATATGCAAAATTTGGGATTATAATATTTCAGGCACCTCTCCAAAGGACAATGATTTTTCTCCCTCTCTCCCTATTTGTGAAATATTTTGCAGTCCATGGTGTCCTTTGAGAAATTCAGCTAAGCCAGTAGGAATTCTGCAGTCCTGGTCCATAGATTTTCCTGCTGGACTTTTCCCGTGGGGGAAAAAAATGGACTGAAGTGATACTCAAGTTGAATCTGATACCCAACTCAGATCATGATGACCATGATCATAGAAATGTTTGGCAGTACAGTCAAACAGACCTGGGTCCAAATTCCAGCTTTGTTACTAACTACATAGCTCAGAAAAAAATCACTTAACTTCTCTAAGCCTCAACTTCTCCATCTCCCCATAGGATTATTGCTGTGGGTATTAAATGAGATAATGTATGTTTTTCAAAAAAAGAAAGAAAGAAAAGAAAAACATTGCCACCGTGTCAATTTCTACTCATGGTGACCCCATGCGTTTCAGAGTAGAACTGTGCTGTGCTTCACAGGGTATTCGATGGTTGTGACTTTTTTTGGAAGCAGATTGTCAGGGTTTTCTTCTGAGGTATCTCTGGGTAGATTTGAATCTCCATCCTTTCAGTTAATAGCCCAGCACTAAATCATGCTTGTGAAGCAAGGGTAAATAATAGGAATTTGTCAGCTAGAAACAATTCTCTTCTTTTGGAGGGGGATGATTGAATGGAAGCTTATAGAAAAAATTATAGCTGCCTCATTGCTTACCAGAAGACATGAGGACATCATCAAAGTCAGAAGAGGAGTTGCAGGTCTCATAGTAAATGACTAGGATAAAGAGGCCACGTGGCTTGGTAGTGAGTCACCAAGGTTAGAAGTAGTGGAGGGAATGTCCTTGAGAGAAGAAACATCCACAGAATGTTAGAAAAACCTACCTATCTCTGATAGCTGATTGTCAGATGAAATGGAGGGGAAGGGGAAGAAGGCAGCTGGAATCAAACATTGCTTTGTCATACTTCAGCGAGTTTGTTTCCCTGGATAACATAATTGGTGTCCTGGCCTCTGTGATCTTAGTTAAGTTGACGACTAGGGTCCAAAACCCCCTGGTGCCTTAGCTTTAGGGATTTTGTGGCCACAGAACTTCCTTTTCTAGGCAGCAGTAACTGCTGCTGCTGTTACAACAGAGGTCTTCTGTCAAGCTTCCACTTACACTAAGCTTTTGGTTCCCCTAAGGGGGAGCTCTGGTAGCATAGTGGCTAAGGCACTTGACTGCTAACCAGAAGGCTGGCGGTTCAAACCCACCAGCCACTCCTCGGAAGGAAGA
>NW_006922418.1:447946-449910 GCF_000298275.1 Orycteropus afer afer
TAAGGAGGAGGTCTGGTAGCATAGTGCCTAAGGCACTTGACTGCTAACCAGAAGGCAGGCGGTTCAAACCCACCAGCCACTCCTCGGCAGGAAGATGGGGCAATCTACCTCTATAGTGATACTGCCTGGGAAACCCAAGGAGGTATCGCTGAGTCAGGGCCGACTTGATAGCACATAACAATAACAACAACAAGGTTTAAGGACCTCTGGTAGCACAGTACCTAAAGCATTTGACTGCTAATCAGAAGACTGGTGGTTTAAACCCACCAGCCACTCCTCTGAAGGAAAATTGGGTGATCTATTTCTGTAATGATACCACCTCAAAAACCCAAGGATGGGTCACTATGAGTCAGATCCAACTCAACAACTGTGAGTTTGGTTTCTTTTTTGGGAGGCTCAAAAACAATCTTCCTTCTTCTAATCACATCTTATGGCTTCCTGTCTTTGCAGAGCAAAGTCCACCTCCTTCAGGAAGTCTTCCCAGAAGCCACTTTTCTCCTCAGTCTTCCAAAGTTCAGACCCAGCCCTTCTTGATCCCACTCTTGGAATCAAGCTATCTTCTTGTTATCTCCTCTCATTCCTTTCCATGCTCTTCCCTTGGAGCCCCAAACTATGCACAAGTTCCAAGAGGCACTGTCAAGAGACAGCAAACAGAATGAACAGAGGCAATGGCAATTGAATGTGATAGTCCAAAATGTAGGCCTCACGCAACTGGTGCTGGTGGGTGGGGGCTGGGAACCAAAGACTGGACTTGAAAGATGCACTGGATGCATGGAGAGTATGTCTCTATTGCTACTAAGCAGTGCTTGCTCTGTGAATAATAAGCTACTCTGATGTAGTGAAAACTGCTAGCAAACCAGCCTTAAAAATAAAGTCACACACATTCCTGGTAGACTGTGTGCATGCCTAATGCCACATCCTCTCAGAAGTGACTAGAGAAGGAAAATTCAGGCTACTAGCCCCTGGTTGAATGTGGAGTAAAAACAAACTCCTTGAACTGTTATAGTAACCTCCAAGCTTCCCATGCATCAAATGGTAAATGGGCTTAAGCACAATCTTTGAAAATAAGTGGATAATGTTGACCAAGGATTGACTCTTACATAGCCAGGCTACAGGATTTAAAAAAAAAAAAAACCTAATAATCAGAGATAAGGAGAAAATCTTGAAAGCAGCAAGAGAAAAGTGGCTCATAACATATAAGGTAACCCAGTAAGATTAAAGGCAGATGCCTCATCAGAAACAGTGGAAGCTATAAGACAGTGGGATGACATATTCAAAGTACTAAAGGTACAAACCTCACAATAAATAATCTTGTATCCAGAAAAACTATTTTTCAAAATTGAAGGTAAAATAAAGACATTCCCAGATAAATGGAAACAAAGAGTTTGGTGATAGCAGATCTTCCTGACAAGAAAGTTCATCAGGCTGAATGCAAGTGACACCAGACAGTAATTCAAATCCACATGAATAAACAAAGATCATCAGTAAAGGTAATTATGTATATAATTATAAAAGCTGCCTTAATTGTATATTTATTCTCCTTTCTTATCTCAACTGATTTAAAATGCAATAGTGTGGGACAATACGTGTATAATTTTATGTTGGGCCTATTAAAAAATAACAAACTCACTGCCGTCGAGTCAATTCTGACTCATAGCAACCCTTCCTTTGGTTTCTGAGGAGGTATCTCCGGAAGGCTGGTGATTCAAACCCACCAGACACTCCTCAGAAGGAAGGCTGGGCAATCTACTTCTGTAGTGATACCATCTCGAAGACCCAAGCAGGGGTCGCTATGAGTCGGTTCCAACTCGATGGCGGTGAGTTATCTCTACAGAAGTAGACTGACCAAACTTCCTTCCGAGGAGTGGCTGGTGGATTTGACCCACCAGCCTTCTTGTTAGCAGTCAAGTGCCTTAGGCACTGGGCCTATAACATATGTTGTTGCTTTTGTTATGTGCTGTCGA
>NW_006922418.1:451408-452300 GCF_000298275.1 Orycteropus afer afer
CAATGGATTTGAATTAATGGCCTGCCATGTGGTTTGGTAACATCAGGACAGCGCCTTTCTACTTGTCAACATTGGGCTTGTCAGCCTCAGCAACCAGCAGTTGAGTGAAGAAAAGCCCCCTGCTTCAGTGGTCTGGGAGAAGGAGGCAGAGCTGAAGGTTGAGGGGCTTTCACTCAGCCCCTAGAGCCTGGCACTTTGAACTTGGACTTAAAGCCTCCAGACTGGAAGAGAATAAACTCCTGTTTCTTCAAGCCATCCCATTTGTGGTATATTCTCGTCAGAGCAGTACTAGGTAACCAGAACACTAGCATTGTAGATCATATGATCGTCTGATTCAAAATGGCCAAAAACAGTCCGTTTAAGCTCACTAATGCCTAGGATATCAATCTTTATGCATTCCATTTCATTTTTTACAATTTCCAATTTTCCTAGATTCGTATTTCGTACATTCCATGTTCTGATTATTAATGGATGATTGCAGCTATTTCTTCTCATCTTAAGATGTGCCAAATCAGCAAATGGAGGTCACAAAAGCTTTACTCTATCCACATCATTAAAGTCAGCTCTACTCTGAGGAGGCAGCTCTTCTCCAGTCATATTGTGAGTGCTTTCCGACCTGAGGGGCTCATCTTCCAGCACTATATTGGACAATGTTTCACGGCTATTCATAAAGTTTTCTGGTAATATATCAGACAGTGTTTCACTGCCATTCATAAGGTTTTCCCTGGCCAATTCTTTGAGAAGTGCATGGTCTCTTACTTATTCTAAGTCTGTCTTAGTCTGAAGGCTCTGCTGAAACCTGTCCACCCTTGGTAACCCTACTGGCATTTGAAACACTGGTAGCATAGCCTCCAGCCTCACAGTAAAACTCAAGTCACCACAGTAGGACAAA
>NW_006922418.1:452832-456190 GCF_000298275.1 Orycteropus afer afer
TAGAAATATATACTTATTTTCCTTTCTTCTCTTGAATTCATTAAAATACTTAAGATTTTATAAGTAATACTTCTAACAATGTATTGCTGCCTTTGTAATAAACATAGATGAAATATGTATAGGAATAATAGGGTGAAAGGGGGAGAAGAGAAGAGAGCTATATAGGAGTAATGTTTCTATAGGTCACTGGAATTAAATAAACATAAATCTGAAGTAGTCTCTGATAAGATGTATATTTTAAACTCCATAGCAACCTGTAAGAAAATAACCCCAAATTATTGTTAAGACATCAATAAAGGAATTAAAATGTTATACCAGAAAATGCCACTTCTCTAGGCTTCTTCCTTGCTTGGGTAAGTATTACAAAGCTCTTTAGCTCTGCCAATAAGTGCTTGGGGTACTTTAGTCTGCCAGCAAACCTCCTGCCTGGAGATGCTTAGCACAGTTGCCCCCATGGGTCTGTGAACCTAGCTCTGCCAAGTGCTCAGAGCCACCTCACTCTGGCTGCAAGCCTCCTGCCTGAAGGTGCTGAGCTCTTTTTGCTTCATGAATTGGCACACCTACTGTAACCTAATTGCCTCATGGGCCAGGAAACCTCCTGCACCATCTCATGCCAATCTCCTGGTTCTGCTGTCACTATTTCTCTTCTGCTCCTTCTTGCCATCTTGCACCATCTCGTATTATAGCTATTTCTCTCTGTCTCCTGAGTCTAGGATGTTCTCAATACAGAAACCTTGGGTCTAAAGGACATGTGCTGATCCCATCTCTTCTTCTTGGTGGTGGTGAGATTTCCCCTTTCCACCTCTGGGATGGCTCATTTTAAGTCTAGCAGGATGGCACAACTGACCAATCTCCTTGTTAGGTTTCCATACACTTTATTTACATTGTCCTACCTCCACAAGACTACCATGCACCTTATTTGCATTACTAGCATGCTGTCCAATCACATCTGTGGGCCACAAGCACCTTATTTGCATAGTCCCACCCTATCATTTGGGGAGAGTTTTTTAAAAATGGTGAGAAAGGCCATATGAAAGTGAGCCCTGGTGGGGCAGGTCACGTGCTCAGCTGCCAAGCAGAAGGTCAATGGTTTGGACCCACCAGTTGCTCCATGGGAGAAAGATGTGGCAATCTTCCTCTGCAAAGATTTTAGTCTTAAAAACTCTGTGGGGCAGGTCTACTTCATCCTAGAGGTTCTCTATGAGTCAAAATTGACTTGAAGGCAGCAGATATTTTTTGTATCATTCTGCTCTGCTCTTATTAGCCTTCTTGCTGCTCTGGGTATCTTCCCACCTTGGAGATTTTCATTCACTGTGCCTAGAAAGCTCTTTCCCCAAAATATGCAAGAACTAGTCTCATCACTTCTTTCATGCCTTTGTTCAACTGTCACCTTCTCAGTGAGTTCATCACTGAGTGTCCTACTTAAAAGTGAAACCTCAAAAATGAAACCCATTTCCACTTCCCACTCCCTATCTGATTTTCCTCCATGGCACTAAATCTCTTACATACTATATATTTTGTTTATCTTATTAAACTAATAGAAGGGATCTCTGGTGTCGTAGTGCCTAAGGCATTGGACTGCTAACCAGAGGGCTGGTGGTTCAAACTCACCAGCCACTCCTCAGAAGGAAAAACCAGCAATCTACTTCCATAGAGATATTGCTTCAGAAACCCAAGGAGGGGTCGCTGTGAGTCGGAATCGACTATGGCAGTGAGTTTGGTTTTTTTTTTTTTTTTTTTCTTTTTGGTTTTGGTACCAATAGAGTGTCTACCTCATTAGGGTCAGAAATTTTGTCTGTTTTGTCCGCAGCTTCAAAACAATGCCTGGCACATAGTAGGTGCTCAATAAATATTTGCTAAATGGTGACCACTGTCTGTCAGCTTCCTCTATAGTAGCTAATTCTGATAACAACAATAGTTCTAACCATAGCTAACAGTTTCCAGGTACTCATTAAGTGCCACACATTTTGGTAAACACTTTACATCTATTAACTCAGTTAATCAGATCACAGGGTTCCTCATATATGGTCTTCAACAACAAAACTCAAAATGCATGATGGCAATTGCTTATTAAGGTCCAGATAGTTCAAGGCAAAAAGGAGAAACTATTTACTGGGTGAAACTGATGTCATTCCAAGAGCATTTTTTTTTTCATTGTGATTTGAGTGAAAGTTACAGAACAAATTGGTTTTTCATTCAACAGTTCATACACATTTTGTTTTATGACATTCATTGCAATCCTCACAAAGTAGCAGCATTCTTCCTACTTCTTCCCTGTGTTTACTATTTCCTTTCACCCTTCTTTCATATCCCTTCTTGCCTTCTGACCTTTATCTCTGGGCAAATACTGCCCTTTTGATCTTATATAGTTGATTGTTCTAATGAGTGTGTACCTCCCTGGTGCTATGGTTCACCTTATAGTCCTATCATTTGGCTGAACATTGAGCCACAGAGGTGAGTTCAGTTCCAAGCTTGAAGGATGCCTAAGGGCCACAGTCTTGGGGACTCCATCAGTCTCTATCAGATCAGTAATCATCGTCATTTTTGAGTATTTGAGTTCTATCCCACATTTTTTTGCCAATCTGTATGGGATCTTCTATTGTAATTGCTTTCAGGGTGATCAGTATTGGCCACCAAGCATCATCTAGTTCTTCTGGTCTCAGGGTTGTAGAGGCTGGGGTTCAAGTGATCCATTAGTCCTTTGGACTAATTGTTTTCTTGCAACTTTTATTTTCTTCACTCTTCTTTACTTTAGACAGGAAGAGACCAATAGTTGTACCTTAAATGGTCATTCACAAGCTTTTAAGACCCCAGAGGCTACTCATCAAAGTAGGAATAAAAGAAAGACAAAGTAGAACATTGTCTTTGTGGTCAATTGACCTTAATGTCCCTTGAGACTATGATCCTGAGCCTCCAGCCCCAGTGACTCATTCCCTCAAGGTGTTTGGTTACAGTTAAGAAAGTTTCGTAACTTTGGCCCCTGTATGCTCTACTATAATCCTGGATATATTTTCAGCACTACCACTCTTTTATCAGTTTGCTGTACTGTGGTGGCTTGCATGTTGCTGTGATGCCAGAAGCTATGCCACTGATATTTAAAATACCAGGAGGGTCACCCATGGTGGAGAGGTTTTAGTGGAGCTTTGAGACTAAGACAGACTAGGAAGAAGGACATAGCAGTCTACTTATGAAAAATTGACCTCTGAAAACGTTATGAATAGTAGTGGAACACTGGGGTTCCGGCAAGATGGCGGACTAGGCAGAAGAATTGCACAGACCCTCTTCAACAAAGAAAAGGGAAACCAATTAACACAGACACAGAAGATAATCTTGAACCCCTGAGCCTTGAAGGAAAGGA
>NW_006922418.1:461639-464104 GCF_000298275.1 Orycteropus afer afer
TAGAAGAGAAGCCCCTCAGGTTGAAAGGCACTCAAGATACAACTGAGGAAGAGCTATCTCCTCAAAAATAGAGTTGATCTTAATAAGATGGATGGAGTAAAGCTTTGGGGACCTTCATTTGCTAATGTGGAACAACTCAAAATGAGAAGAAACACCTGCAAACATCCATTAATCATTAGAACATAGAATGTATGAAGTATGAATCTAGGAAAATTGGAAGTTGTCAAAAAGGAAATGGAACGCATAAAGATCGATATCCTCGGCATTAGTGAGCTGAAATGGAATGGCATTAGATATTTTGAATCAGACAGTCATATGGTCTACTATACTGGAAGTGGCACACTGAAGAGGAATAACATCATATTCATCATCAAAAAGAACATTTCAAGATCTATCCTGAAGTACAATGCTGTCAGTGATAGGATAACATCCATATGCATACAAGGAAGACCAGTTAATATGACTGTGGGAGTTAAGGTTATGCGTCACCTTGGCTGGGCCTGGTTTTGAGTAGCTGGACAGCTGGATGTAGTTATTCCCCATGGTGAGAATGAAAATGAACTCCCTGGTGGAATCTACTGTGAGCAGCTCAGTAGCTGCCTTAGAGATGTGGTCTTCTTCCAGTATAAAAGAAGACACTTTCAGAAAAGTCTTGAGATTTTGGCACATCAGGAATCTGCATTTGGCTGAGTCTTCATCTCAGTGGCCTGCTATGTTTCCTGCTGATTTTGGGACTATTTCTGGATTTAAATTAATGGCCTGACATGTTGCTTACTAATCTTGGGGCTGTGCCATTTTACTTGCCAAGTTCAGGTTTATCAGCTTCAGCAGCCAGAAGCTGCCTGAGTTAAAAGATGTCTCCAGCTCCAGTGTGCCAGGAGCAAGAGGCAGAGCTGAAGCCAAGGTCCAGGGGCCTCCACCCAGCCCCTAGAGCTGGCACTTTGAACTTGGACTTCTAGCCTCCTAAACTGTAGGAGAATAAATCCCTGTTTGTTAAAACCACCCACTTGTGGCATGTCTGTTACAGCAGGACTGGAGAACAAAAACAATTACTATTATTTGAATCTACACACCCACCACCAAAGACAAAGATGAAGAAATTGAAAATTGTTACCAACATCTGCAGTCTGAAATTTATATCCTTCTCTCTTCTGACATGACCAAAGTATGAGAGACAAAATCTGTCCATTCTTTTTTCTAAGGAATATTCTGACTGTACTTCCTCCAAGATAGATTTTTCACCAACACCACAATTCAAATGTATTAATTCTGTGGTCTTCATTATTCACTATTCAGCTTTCACATGCATATAAGCTATTGAAAATCCTATGGCTTGGGTCAGGCACACCTTAGTCTTCAAAGTAACATCTTTGTCCTTTAATACTTTAAAGAGGTCTTTTGCAGCAGATTTGCCCAATGCAATATGTCATTTGATTTCTTTCTTTCTTTTTTAATTGAAGTGTTTTTACTTATAATCATTTGATTTCTTGACTGCTCTTTCCATGGGTGTTGGTTGTGGATCTAAGTAAAACAAAATCCTTGACAATTGAATCTTTTCTCCATTTTTCGTGATAATGCTTACTGGTCCAGTGGTGAGGATTTTTTTTTTTTTTAGATTATTGATATTTCTGTTATTATAGGATTGTGTATGTAATAGCATTTACCTTTGTGGCCTTTAACTCTTATTTTTCTCTCAGTGTCTTCCTTTCCCTTGATCATTTTGTGTTGATATCTTTTTCATTGTATATTGACTTTCTCTTCACCCAAATTGTGTCTACCTTCTAGTTAGTGATTTAACCTTCTTTCCCTTCCTTTTATGATTGACTAATTTCACTCAGCATAATGTCCTCTAGGTTCATCCACAGTATGAGGTTTTTCACAGATTCATCATTATTCTTTAACATTGCATAGCATTCTATTGTGTGTACGTTCCATACTTAGTTTATTCATTCATCTGTTGATGGACACTTAGGTTGTTTCCATCTTTTTGCTGTTGTGAATAATGCTGTAATGAACATGGGTGTGGTAGCTAAATTTGTGTGTCAACTTGGCTGGGCCTGGTTGAGTGGTAGAGCAACTAGATGCAGTATTCCCTATGATGAGACTAGTAGTCAACTCCATGGTGGAATCTACTGTGAGCAGCTGTGTAGCTATCTTAGGGATGTGGTCTACTTCCTGTATATAAGGAGAAACCTTGGAAAATGGTCTCTAGCTTATGGCATGCTTGAACCCTGCATGTAGCCATGTTGTTGTTAGCAGCCTGCCATGCTCTGTTGAACTTGGGACTTTTAATGGACCTAAATTAATGGCCTGCCATGTGGTTTGGTAACATCGGGACTGTACCTTTTTATTTGTCAACCTTGGGCTTGTTAGTCTCAGCAGCCAGTAGCTGTCTGAATGAAGAAAAGCCTCTAGCTTCAATGGGCCGGGAGCAGGAGGCAGAGCTGAAGCCCAAGGTTGAGGGG
>NW_006922418.1:464594-466939 GCF_000298275.1 Orycteropus afer afer
GCCAGCCTTCTGGTTAGCAGTCAAGTGCTTTAGCCACTATGCTACCAGAGCTCCTACACACCCTCACTAGCATTTGTTATTTTCTGTTATTTTATTTTAACTTCGCTGTTAATACTGGGGTGAGATGATATCTCACTGTTTTGATTTGCATCTCTCTAATTGCTACTAAAGGGGCTCTGGTAGTGTAGTGCCTAAGGCATTTGACTGCAACCCAGAAGGTTGGTAATTCAAACTCACCAGCCACTCCTTGGAAGGAAGACTGGGCAATCTACTTCTATTAAGATTTCCCACCTCAGAAACCCAATGTGGGTCACTATGAGTTAGAATTGACTCAATGGCAGTGAGTTTGGTTTGTTTTCGAATTACTAATAATCATGAGCATCTCTTCATATGTTTGTTATCCACTTGAATGTTTTCTTTTGGCTCATGTCCTTTGCCCAATTTTTAACTGGATTGTTTTTCTTTTTTGTTGAGTGTTGTTTCTATAATTTTTATAGAAAATTTTATAAATTTTCTATAACTTTTTGAGATTGGTCCCTTGTGCAATATGTCATTGCCAAATTTTCCCCCCAGTCTCTAGGTTCTCTTTTTACTCTTTTGATGAAGTTTTTTGATGCACATAAATGTTTAATTTTTAGGTGGTTCTGGTCATCTAGTTTGTCTTCTGTTCTTTGTGTGGTTTCAGTTATGTTTGACTGTGCCCTATTTTTTGTTTGATGATCTTTCTAGTTTTAGGTTTTACTTTTAGGTCTTTCATCCCTTTTGAGTCACTTTTAATATATGGCGAGAGATATGGATTGTATTTCATTTTTGCAAATTGATATCTGTTTGGTATTTGTTAAAGAGATTATATCTTCCCCATTTAATGGTTTTTGGCTCTTTGTCAAAGATCAGTGGTCTATGAGTAGATGGATTTATTTCTGTGTTCTCAACTTAGTTCCATTGGTCTATGTTGTCTGTCATTTTACCAGCACCAGGCAGTTTCAACTACTGTAACTGTACAATAGGTTTTCCGATCAGGGAGTGTGAGGTCCCCTACTTTGCTCTTCTTCTTTAGTAGTGCTGTGCTTATCTGGGGTCTCTTTCCCTCTCATATGAAGTTTGTGATTAGTTTTTCCATCTCTTTAAAGAATGATGATGGAATCTGGGTTGACTACGCATTATATATGTAGATTGCTTTGTGTAGTATTGACATTTTCACAATGTTAAGTCTGACTATCCATGAGCATGGCATATTCTTCCATTTATGTAGGTCTCTTTTGGTTTCTTGCAGTAGTGTTTTGTAGTTTTCTTTGTATAGTGCCGAGGTCCAGCCTCAGCTGTGGGTCTCTGGAGGGAGAGGTGGTGTTGGCGAAATGAAGGAGACACACTCACACAAGATGAAGATGTGCCCCACATAATGAGGTGGACTTCTTTATTTTATACTGTATTGCAGATTACATGAGATAATGACAAAACAAAATGACAAACTCACAATTCCAGGTACATTCTTGAATCAGTTCATGGCTGTGTGCTATTAACTTTACAATAACAACTATGTTTATCACAATTTATGAATTACTTGTGTTCCTGTTTACTGGGAACATCCCAGAACATTCCCTTAATCTAGAACATCTTATTTCCAAGTAAATACAAGTTTAATCCTGTTATAATTAACTATATCCAAAACTTATAAAACTATTATTGAACTTATAAACTAGACTTATGTCTTATTTTATCTAACTTATTTTTCATTAACATTATATGAGTAAAATGTGCTAGACAATGAGGTTAACTAAGGCATGAAAAAATGGTCAGGGTGAAGAAAACAACATGGAGCCAGAATGTGTGACCCAACCTTGTGGTTGGCACATTCTCTGAATTACCACCATCCTGGGGGTGCAGATGGGTCTACATAGTCCATCAACATATACTTGTGACCTTTCAGTTTCTTAAAGTAACTGTTCCATTGCTTGGTTAGAGTATATCTCTGTGCAGTAGTTTTACACCTAGGCCTTGATCATTTTAATCTCTCTAAGAAAGGGAGAGAGTTAAAAGGAACTCTTTTTCCATCTACCCACACCATTCTTTTACCTTCTATGTATGATCCAGTATAAGGAAGAGGAAGGTCAGGCCATCAGAAAGGGTTAGGCTCACCTCCCCGAGGAGGATACCAAAGTCTACTATTAATTCCATAAGCTACATTAGGAGGAAGCTTAACTGTAGGAGGCAGCCACTTAGGCCAAGGTTTCTTCCTATCAGGAGTAATCCCTTTTCTATGTTGTGCTGCAGGGGTTGGTATTGTAGGAGGTTGAGTAGCCATGAGATCTTTCTACCAATGTGAATTCTCAATGTCTTTAGGATTC
>NW_006922418.1:467154-468378 GCF_000298275.1 Orycteropus afer afer
AAAAGTGGAATTGGCTTCCACTCAAGACTCTTGACAGCTGGAGCTTTGTCAAACAGCAGTCGTAGAGGTCTGGGCATAGCCAGTATAGATCTTTTGTGTCTCTGGTTAGATTTATTCTTAAATACTTCAGCTTTTGAGGGTTTTTTTTTTTGTGTGTGTGTGTGTGTGTGTCTTTTTATGTACTTGTTCCTTACCCAGAAAGCCTAGTGGCACAGCGGTTAAAGTGCTTGGCTACTAACCAAAAGGCCAGTGATTCAAACCCACCATTTCTCTCCATGGGAGAAATATGTGGTAGTTTGTTTCTGTAAAGACTTACAGCCTTGGAAACATAAGGGTAGTTCTACTCTGTCCTGCAGGGTCACTATGTGTTGGAATCAACTCGATGGCAGTCGATGAGCTCCCTATCCAGATTATAGTCCCCATGAAGGCCATAGTAACAACTTTGAATTTGGCTTGAAATGTGATGGAATACTACTGAAAGCTTGTGAACATGATCCAAGTTAATATTCTAAAAGGAACACTCTGAAAGGACTGGATGGACCCTGTCTGAAGGTACAACTGGAGCCTTCCCCTTTTACTGGACCCAGCCTATACCACTAATTCTTTGCTGGGAGTGTTTTTATATTTGTTTGTGCCCATCCCCTCCCAGTGGAGATGGTCCCCATGGTTTTTGGACCATGTATCTTAAGAACAAACCAGTTGCCATCGAGTTGATTCCAACTCCTGGTGATCCCACGTGTGTCAGAGGTAGAACTGTGCTTCATGGGGTTTTCAGTGGTTCATTTTTTGGAAGTAGATTGCCAGGTCTTTCTTCCAGGGTGACTCTGGGTGGACTCAAACAGCCAACCTTTCGGTAAGCAGCCAAGCAATTAACCATTTGTTCCACCTAGGGAAACTTGGGGCCTATTTAAAACTGTTAGATCTGGGTTATTGAATGAAGATTTTTCTGAGGTAATTTTTCCATGTATACATTTGATAGAAGATGTACTAGATCACAGGTGTTTCCTACCAGAATGGATGTGTTACCCAAGGGTAACCAACACTTTTTCTGACTGAATTAACTTCCTTGTGTTCTTGCCTTGCCTATCAGGCTACTTCTCAGAAAGAGTCTTGGAAATAACTGATCTTCCCATCTGAAAGAATAAGTGATAAGGTCTTGCCAATTGATCTAATGACTCAATTCTCAGCATTTGTTTTTCAGAAAATACTGAAAGAAGGACCTCT
>NW_006922418.1:469193-469848 GCF_000298275.1 Orycteropus afer afer
AAGAAAGAATATGATAAAATTCCTTGGTGTTTGTGTTTCTTATAATATCACTGTCTTCTTTCTGCATTTGAAGCAGTTCTGGTTTGAATGGAAAGTGTAGCCTCTTGGGGATGTCAGAACCCTCGCTTAGTCATTGATGTAACATGATTACTTTGTACTTGATCTGAGTCTCACTGAATATCCACATACCATGAGTCAACTGGGATTCAGTGTTTATGGGGTGCCTCAAACACCATACAAAAAGTAAAGTGGCAAGGAACATGGGTGGATATAAATATTATGTGAATCTCTTCTGCTTACATGCATGCTTCACTGTCCTACTGAACTTAAAAAACACAAGTTCAAAGATAAAATCATCGAGAATTTCAAGGTGGCAACAGAAAAGCATTAAAATAAGTGCAGGGCCCTTCTGACAATGAGTCCCAATGTGACTACACAGGTTGCACACCAATGAAACCACCCCTCTCTCTACCATTAGGACTAATTTCCTGCTATGAGTTGAATAATGTCTACTACAGATAGTATATAAGAGGGCACAGGCTTCAAACTGGATGGGACTAGCAACAAGGTCAAAGGCTGTCACCTAATAAAATAGGAACTAACAGCAATGTGCTCCACCAGGCCCTTAACTAGACTACAATCCCATTATCTTCTC
>NW_006922418.1:470618-472152 GCF_000298275.1 Orycteropus afer afer
CTACTTCCATAGTGATACTGCCTCGGAAACCCAAGGAGGGGTCGCTATGAGTCGGGGCCGACTCGATGGCACATAACAACAACAACAAATAAACCTTTATATTTGGATAATTTTGACATGATCAACCCAAGCCTTCCTATACATTCACATAAACATTTTGGGAAGAGCTGTTTGGTTTATCATTTTGTTTGTCACATAATATATCAGCAACAATCATTATGCTAAACATATCTCGGCACTGTAGCCTAAAAATGATTGGATCGTGATTATCAACAATTCCTAGTAGTAAGTAGTTGTTTTTTGTTTGTTTTTGTTTTAGCCTTCTAATATTTCCTTATTTCATTAACCAGAATGGTCCCTCTCCTTCTTACATTTCTCCAGTTTGCACACTTCGAAACAATTGATCTGTCTCACGTCGCCTTGGCAGAAGGCAGCTCTAGGAACCTTTGCCACAGTTTTTGTGTAAGTAATATTGAGAAAGATTGAATGGGCAGAAGTGGGAGGCTAGCTGGGAAAGGGAGTTTTCACTCCCACTTACTTCCTTGGGTTTCAGGTTCCCTAACTTTTCTTTGTTCCCAAAGGGTGAAATGAAATCCACTTAAGGTATCCTTACAAATAAGTGCTAAAGATTATTCATGCAAACATTTTCTACCACCCACTGATAGGGAAGAAAATGATGGTCTTGTTTCCCATTACCAAAAACAAACAAACAAAAAACCCCAAATTGACTGCCATCAAGTTGGTTCGGACTCATAGCAACCCCTCCTTGGGTTTCCAAGGCAGTATCTCTACGGAACTAGATTGCCCAGTCTCCCTTCTAAGGAGTGGCTGCTGGGTTTGAACTGTCAGCCTTCTGGTTAGCAGTCAAATGCCTTGGGCACTATGCACCAGAGTTCCCATTACCAGCCTAGTATAAAACTGAGTTGATTTTAGCCTGAGGGCCATTATAAAAATTAGTCCCCCTGGTGAAGATGATTTAGAAGAGTAACATTGAGAGGTGTTAAAGAGTCAGCTAATATGTTGTAAAAAATAACAGGAGAGTTGAGCTAAACTATATCTCTTTTGCTGAGGTTAATAATAACCCAAGTCCAAGTTCTTGAGGCATTTAACTGCTAACCAGAAGGCTGGAGGTTCAAACCCACCAGCCACTCCTCAGAAAGAAGATTGGACAATCTACTTCCATAGTGATACTGCCTTGGAAACCTAAGGAGGGGTTGCTATGACTCATATCTGACTCATATCTGACTCAGTGAGTTTGGTGCTGGTTTTCATTCTGTAATTACTCATGAAGAGATTACATCAAAGAAAGCATAGTTTTTCCTACGGGAGTATTCAAGGGCTTGAGTCTTTAGGTGGTGCAACAGTTAATATGCTCAGCTGCTAACCAAAAGTTTGGTAGTGTGAGTCCACCTAGAGGTGCCTTAAGGAACTCTGGTCGTGTGGTGGATAAGGCATTTGGCTGCTAACCAGAAGGTAACCCACCAGTCACTCCATGGAAGGAAGATGGGACAATCTACTTCCGTGAAGATTTACA
>NW_006922418.1:472522-479705 GCF_000298275.1 Orycteropus afer afer
AGCTCTGGTGGTGTAGTGCCTAAGGCATTTGACTGCTAACCAGAAGGCTGGCAGTTCAAACCCACCAGCCACTCCTCAGAAGGAAGGTTGGACAATCTACTTCCATAGTGCTACCACTTCAGAACTCCAAGGAAGGGTCATTATGAGTGGTTCCAACTCAAGGGCAGTATTGGGGAGTGTGAGACCTCTTACTTTGTTCTTCTTCAGTAGTACTTTGCTTATCCTGTGTCACTTTCCTTTCTATGTGAAATTAGTGATTGTTTTTTCCATGTCCTAAAAGAATGCTGATGGAATCTGGATCAGGATTGCATTGAATCTATAGATTGTTTTGGGTTGTATTGACGTTTTCATAATGTTCAGTCTTCCTATCTATGATTATGGTGTTCTTCCATTTATGTAGATCTCTTATAGTTTGTTGTAGTAATCTTTTGTAATTTTCTTTGTATAGTTATTTTGTGACTCTGGTAAGATTTATCACAAAGTATTCTATTTTTTGGTAGCTATTGTGAATGGTATTGTTTTCCTTATTTCCATTTCAGAGATCTCTTTGATGTAGAGGAATCCAACTGATTTTTGTATGTTGATATTTTTCCCTGTGACTTTGCTGAATCTTTCATTTAGTTCCAGTAGTTTTCTTGCTGAGTCTCTGGGATTTTCTATGTATAGGATCACATTATCTGCAAACTGGCATAGTTTTATTTCTTCCTTACCAATTTGGATGCATTTTATTTCCCTTTCTTGCCTTATTGCCCTGGCTAGGACTTCAAATACAATGTTGACTAGAAGTCATGATAGAAGGGAACCTTGTCTGCTTCCTGCTCTCAAGGGGAATGCTTTCGGTCTCTCTCTATTGGGAATAATGTTGGCTGTTTGTTTTGTGTTTATGTCCTTTACTATGTTGAGGAATTTCCCTTCTGTTCCTATTTTGCTGAGAGTTTTTTTTAATCAGAACTAGGTGTTGGATTTTATCAAATGCTTTTTTTGCATAGACTGATATGATCATGTGGTTCTTTTTCTTTATTTTTTTATATGATGCATTGCATTGATTATTTTTCTAATGTTGAACCATGTTTGCATAGTTTGTATGAATCCCACTTGGGCGTGATGTATTATTTTCTTGATATGTTGTTGAAGTCTATTAGCAAGGATTTTGTTGAAGATTTTTGCATCTAGATTCATGACGGATATTGGTCTGTACTTTTCCTTTCTAATAGTGTCTTTGCCTAATTTTGGTATCAGGATTGTACTTGCCTCACAAAATGAATATGGTAGGATTCCATCTTTTTCTATGATCTGGAATAGCTTGAGTAGGATTAGTGTCAGCTCTTCTCTGAATGTTTGATGAAATTCTCCAATGAAGCTCTCTGAGCCAGGACTTATTTTGTTGGTAGTTTTTTATTTAATTTTTTTTTTTGTGATCTATTCAATTTCTTCTTTTATTATAGGTCATTTAAAATTTCCTACCTCAGTCTGCATTTGTTTAGGTAAGTAGTGTGTTTATAGAAATCTTTCCATTTCTTCTAAGTTTTCAAATTTGAGTACAGGTAGTTATTCATAGTATCCTGATATTCTCCTTTTTATTTTGGTTGTTCTGTTGTGATGTCACCCATTTCAATTTTTATTCATGGTATTTGCATCTTCTCCTTCTTTTCCTTTGTTAAATTTGGCAGGATTTTGTAAATTTATTAATCTTTTTAAAGAACCAACCTCTAGTCTTGTTAATTCTTTCTATTGGTTTTCTATTTCACTTTTTCTGCTCAAATCTATATTATTTCTTTTCTTCTGGTGACTGTAGGCTATTTTGCTGCTCTTTTTCTAATAGTTGGAGATGTTAGGTTAAGGTGTTGATTTGGGCTTTTTCTTCTTTTTTGTTGTATGTATTTATTGCTATAAATTATCACCTGAGCACTGCTTCTCCTGTGTCCCAAAGATTTTGGTATGTTGCGTTTTCATCATGTTTGATTCAAGTAATTTTTTAGTTTCATTTTATATTTCTTCTATTACCCAGTAGTTTCTAAGCAGGCTGTTATCCAGTTTACATGCACTTGCTTTTTTTTTTTTTTTTTTTTTTCCTTCCTTGATATTCCTGTTGTTGATTTCCTATTTCATAACATTGTTATCTGAGAAGATGCTTTGCAGTACTTTGATGTTTTTAAATTTATTGAGTCTTTCTTTGTGTCCTAACATATGATCTGTTCTGGAAAATGTTCTATGCACTCTGGAACAGAATGTATACCGTGCTGTTGTTGGGTGAAGAGCTCTGAATATCTATAAGGTCAAGTTGAGTGACTGTATTGTTTAGTTCTTCTGTGTCTTTTTTGAGTTTCTTTCTAGTTGTTCTATCCCTCATTGAATGTGATGTATTAAAGTCTCCTACATTACTATGGGGTCGTCTATTTGTGTTTTTCAATTCTGTTGAAGTCTGCTTTGGAGCTCTTTCATTGGGTGCATAGATATTTATTATGGTAAAGTCATTATGTTAAAATGATCCTTTTATCATTATATAATGTCCTTCCTTGTCTCTTATGCTGTTTTTGTCCTAAAATCTTTTTTGTGAGTAATTAATATTGCCAATTCTGCTCTATTTTAAGGAGCTCTGGTGGTGTACTTCCTAAGGCATTTAACTGGTAACCAGAAGGTTTATGGTTCAAATCCAGCAACCACTCCTTGAAAGGAAGGTTGGGCAATCTACTTCTGTAGAGATACTGCCTCTGAAACCCAAGGAGGGGTCACTATGAATCAGATCTGACTCCATGGCAATGCATTGCATTGTGTTGCCCTATTTTAATTTCCATTTGCTTGTTATATTTTTTTCCAACCTTTGACTTTTAGTCTATTTTTGACTTTGTGTCTAAGACTTTGTGTTTTTTGTAGACAGCATATTGGTGGGTCATATTTTCTTATCCAGGAGCTCTGGAGGCATAGTGCCTAAGGCTTTTGACTGCTAACCAGAAGGTTGGCAGTTCAAACCCACCACCCACTCCTCAGAAGGAAGGTTGAGTAATCTATTTCTGTAGTGATATTACCTTAGAAACCCAAGGAGGGGTCACTATGAGTCAGATCCAGCTCCACAGCAGTGAGTTGTTTGTTGTCTGTTTATTTTCTTTTCTGTCTGCAACTCTGTCTCTTGATTGGTGCAATTAATCCCTTTACAGTCAGTGTAATTATCAACAAGTATGAATTTATTGCTGTCATTTTCTTATGTGTTTTTTGTGGTCTTGCTGATTCCTTTGTTCCATATCCTTTTCTGTGCTGAGCTCTTTTTGTTCATGAATTTTATAATAATTTTCTTCATTGCTATTGTCTTGATATTTACTAAATAAATAAGAAAGCTTATTAATTTTCTTTAAGATTACTGTGTGATTTATTATAGTCTTCCTGAGCTTAAAACAGTTTGTTCTTTCTTGAAATCAACTTGAACTCCTTTCCATTAGGAACTTCTATTACTCCCTCTTTTTGGTTTGTAGTTGTTCTCATTTACCAATTGATGTCTTTGGTTCCCAGTTCATAGTCTTGTAAGTTTGTTTTACTTTGGATATTTCTATATCTATATTGGTTTCTGGGTTATGTCACCCTGTGTGTTAATCATTGGCTGTTGTCTACTGGGGTTGATTCTCCATTCTAAGGACTCTCGTTAGTATCTCCTGTATGTTTGGTCTGGTTTTAACGAATTCCCTTAATCTTCTGCTTATCTGGAATTATCCTAATTTTGGAATCATATTTTCTGGGTATATAATTCATGGTTTCTCTCAGGGTTTTATGTGTGTCATCCCATTGCCTTCTTGCCTACACAGTTTCTGCCAAGAAATCAGAGCTTAGTCTTATTGGTTGCCTCTTTACGTAACTTTTCATTTTTCCCATGCTGCTTTCAGGATTCTTTCTTTGTCTTCGGTTTAGGAAAATTTATTATGCCTTGGTGATTTCCTTTTGGGGTCTGTCTTGTTTGGAGTTCATTGGACTTCCTGAATGGATATATCCTCATCTTTCACCATATCAGGGAAGTTCTCCTCCAGCAAAGCTTGGGCAATTTTTCAGTGGTTTTGTTTTCCTTTTCCTGTTCTGGAATTCCAATCACACATGTTATTCCTATTGATGGTGTCTCACGTGAATCTTAGGCTTTCTTTATTTTTTGTCCTTTTTCTCTGATTGGTCCCTTAACAAAAATAATACTGAGAGATTCATCTTCAATGTCACTAATTCTATCTTCCATTGATTAGATTCTACTCCTTTGCTCATTCTATGTGTTATCTGTTTCTGAAATCTTAGTATTACTCTTCTGGATTTCTATTTGTTGTTTTTGTATGATCTCTCATTTTTCATTTATTTTGCCATCCTTGTATTGTTTTACAAAATCGTTCCAGAGTTTTGTCTGTGTTTTCCTTGATTTTGTCAGTGTTTTCCTTGATCTGTCACTCAATTCATTGAATGTAATTCAATATCATGCTTTTGAATTCCTTATCAGGTCATTCCAATGCTGCGTCTTCCTCAAGCAGGTTGTCTGGCTGTGTATTCTCATCCCTTGTTTATACTACTTTATCTTGTTTCTTTGTGTGAACTGGAATTTTCAGTTGTCTCTGAAACATTGTGATGTCATTGTATTTATATTTAATTGTTGATTCTATGTTCCTGCGATTCACCCAGGATTTTTTTTCCCTTTATTTGGTTTTGATATATCCATTCAAGCAGGGCTGGTATGCTACTCTGTTCACTAGTTTGGCAGGATTTAGGCACTCTCTATGTGTCTCCTGGTGAGTGTAATAGAAGATGAGAATGTGGGCACAAATCTCTGGTAGCTATTCATGTAGAACAGTTGAGGGCAAATTGGGCTAGCAGTGGTTACCTTCTATCATTGATCAGCTGGTGCAGAAGGAGGTGTTGTTCCTTGACCAATGGAAGGGGCAGTGGGATGTGCTAATGTGGTTGAGTCATGTTGGCACATTTGCTTTCTGGTCATCAGCAATCAGTGCAGTAGCCTGTGCAGTCCTTGGCAAGTGGAGCCGATTCTTATGTTGCTACTCAGATTGGAATGCCACTTGCAAATATTCTAAATTGCCACACTCTCAGGCTAGTTGACAGTCCACATCTCCATCTGTCTCTTTATTCATTGTTTCCATTCAGATTCTTCTACTAGTTGGTATTTAATTCACCTCTTTATCCTTCTCTTAGAAGTTCAGGGTTCCAGGATTATCTTTTGTATCTGTTTAAATTGGCTTCTCATATTTTTTTTGTTGTAGAGGGTCTGTGTAGATTGTCTGCCTATTCCACTATCTTGCTGGAAGTCCTTACCAATAGACCCTGATGTCCCCTGCAACTATGGTCCTCACTCCTGTGGCTCAGCTTTCAGCCAAACAATATAAAGGCTTATGTGGTGAACAATAACACCAAGGGGGTATGCACTCCCTAGAAAAATCAAACATGGATCAAAAAGGCAACATTTATCCAAGAGTAACACTCAGAAGGCAGGAATGGATACCAAAGAAGTCCAAAGGGAAATGGTAGCCATAAGGAGGAAGTGGGAACAGTGCTGTCATATTGTGGAGATTGCAATCAATGTCAAAAAACAAAATGTGTATGAACTGTTGAATGGAAAATTAACTTACTCTGTAACTTTCACCAAATCACAGTAAAAAGTTAATAATAATAAAAAAGAGAGAATTGAATGTGTATCAGCAGCAAAAACAGGATATTGGGCCTAGGAGCCATTTAGTCTGCTAATTACTTCTTTCACTCCTCCTGAAGGAGAACCCTAATCTTCATAGCCCACCACTGAGTCTGGGAGAATGCAGGCAGAATTCTGGGCCAATGGACTTGCTATTTTTCAGTGAGTTTTTTTTTTTTTCGTCTGCATTCACTTAAATAACCAAAGTACTATGACATTACAGTACTAAGCCCTTGAATACCAGTGCCAGTTGCAGCTGAGTTGATTACAACTCATGGTGATCCCATGTGTGTGAGAGTAGAACTGTGCTCTATAGGGTTTTTTAAATTTTTTTTTATTGCACTTTGGGAGAAAATTTACAAAACAGATTTGTTTTACATTCAACAGTTCATGATGCACATTTGAATGTATGGCCCTGAGTATAATCCTCAACCATAAAAAAACTCTCCTCCCTGTGACTACCCCTTCCCTGTGCCCTTCTTATCTATGCATTTTTGTCTGTCTATCTTCCCCTCTATGTGAATGCTACCCCTCTGATGTCTCATGGTTGATTGATTTAAGAGGTGCATGTCTCTAGGGTGGGTGGGTACATCTCTCTGGGGTAGGTGTTCTGCATGTAGGTCTTTCTACTGTTGGGCTGAGAGCCAATCCATGGAAGTGAGTCCATTACTATGCTCAAAGGATAACACTAGACCATAGTCTTGGGGGTTCCTCCCATCTCTATATGACCAGTAATTCTGGTCATTTTTGTGTTTTTGAATCACTCTAACCAGGAGCTCTAATTTCGATCCCTTTCCAAGTGGTTTGCTTTGGTAACCGGGAACCATCTAATTTTTTTGGTCTCAGGGACATGAAGGCTGAGGCCCTTGTGGTCCATCATACTTTTGGACTAAACTGTTTCCATAGGATTTTTATTTTCTTCACTCTTCTTTGCTCCAGATGAGAGGAGACCAATAGTTGCATCTTACATGGCTGCTGAAAGCTTTTAAGACCCCAGTCATTACTCACCAAAGTAGAATGTAGAACAAGATTTTTACATACTATGTTGTGCCAATTGAGCATGATGTTCCCCTAGGCTTTGGTCCCACGCCTACAGGCCCAGTGATTTACTCTCTCAAGGTGTTTGGTTGTCTCTGAGAAGCTAGTCCAACCATGTCCTCTCTTTCAGCTGTAATGTATGTCGATAATTTTGTAGCCCAAGTACATATGTAAGATTATCTTCAGCCAAATCTATCCTTGGTCTTGGGTATATTCCTGTTCACTTACCCCCACCTGATCTTCTCACCTGTCTATGCATTTACCCATTGTGTAGTATTTGGTGCCAGTGGTAATTCAGTATTGTGCATGTAATAGTATTTGCCTCCGTTGTCTATACCTTTGGTGTACATTTCTGTGTCCTCCTTTTCCCCATTGTCACCATCTGGTCTTATACTCTTTCCATACCACCCCTCCCCTCACCCAAATCAACATATGACCCTCAACTAGTCTGAAATTTTCCTTCCCCTTCCCTCCCATCCCTGGTAA
>NW_006922418.1:480448-482641 GCF_000298275.1 Orycteropus afer afer
TGATTCGTATATTCTTCATTTTTCTTTAATGTTGCATAGTACTTCATTGTATGAATGTACCATAGTTGGTTATCCATTCATGTGTTGATGGGCATTTAGGTTGTTTCCATCTCTTTGCTATAGTAAATTGTGCTGTGATGAACATGGGTGTGCATATGTCTATTTGTGTCCTGGCTCTCACCTCTTTAGGATATATTCCTAGTAATGGAATTGCTGGTTCAAATGGTATTTCTATTTTCAATTTTTTAAGGAAATGCCATATCATTCCCCAAAGTGGTTGTACTATTTTAGTGTCCCACCAACAGTGTATGAGAGTTCAAATCTTTCCACTGCCTCTCCACTATTTGTTATTTTCTGTCTTGTTGAACTTTGCTATTATTGCTGGGGTGAGATGGTATCTCATTGTTTTGATTTGCATCTCTCTAATAACTAGTGATGTGAGCATTTTGTCATGTGTTTATTGGCCACCTGTATATTTTCTTTAATGAAGTGTGTGTTCATGTCCTTTGCCCATTTTTGAAATGGATTGTTTGTCTTTTTGGTGTTGAGGTGTTGAAGTTTTGTCTGAATTTTGGAAATAAGTCCCTTGTCAGATATGTCATAGCCAAATACATTTTCCCAATCTGTGGGCTCTCTTTTTACCCTTTTGATGAAGCCTTTTGATGTACAAAACAAAATCCATACTTCACAGTATACAAAATAACTGACTCAAGATGGACTGAAGACTTAAATGTAAAACTAGAAAGTATAAAGTTCATAAAAGGAAAATTATGGGCAAACTCAGGGGCCCTGATTTATGACATAATTAACTATCAAAAAATAAATAAATAAAAAATGCACAAACACCAGAAGATAAACTAGAGACTGGGACCTTCTAAAAATTAAATTCTTCCAAATCTGTCTTCTGTAATGATTGTGAGTATTTTGTATCACTAGTATCCATGCAAGATCATCCTCAATTAAATCTATCATTGGGTCTAGGGTATATTCCTGTTTGCTGACCCCCATCTGATCTCCTCAGTTGTCTATGTTTGTCTATCTGTAGCCTGGTGTTTGATGCTAGTGGTAATGCACTATTGTGGATATACTGGTATTAGCCTTTCTCGTCTATATCTTATGTGCACAATTTGGTGTCCTCCCTTTGCCCAATGTTATCATGCTGGTCACAGACTTTTTCCATACCATCCCTCCCCTTACCCAACTCAGCGTGTGGCCCCCAACTACTCCAAAATTTTCCTTCCCCTTCCCTCTCATCCTTAGTAACCTACAAAGTAGTTCATTTCCCTAAGCAAACCCTTCCTCAACTTTTTACAGTAATGGACTCATACAATATTTGTCCTTCTGTGACTTATTTCACTGAGCATAATGCCCTCCAGATTCATCCACATTGTGAGATGATTCATGTATTCTTCATTATTCTTTAATGTAGCATAGAATTCCATTGTGTGAATGTACCATAATTTGGTTACCCAAATTTTGACTTGGAGTAATCCCTCAGAGACAGGCAAACACCTTGGGAGAGAGAACCACCAGGTCTGCTGACTCAGAACCATAGTCTTGGGGGACACCAGACTCAATTGGCACAACATAATACATAAAAATCTTGTTATAAAACCTGCTTTGGTGAGTAGCAATTGGGGTCTTAAAAGCTATCAAGTGGCCATCTAAGATGCAGCTAATGATCTCCTCTCATCTGAAGCAAAGAAGATTGAAGAAAACCAAGGGCATTTGGAAACAATCAACCCTAGGATATAATGGATCTTGAGACCAGAAGAAAGAACTAGATGGTGCCCAGCTACCAATGCCAACCACCTAGGAAGGGATCAAAACTGGGGATCCTGGATAGAGTGGGAGGAAAAAGGTGGAACAAAATTCAAAAGCACAATAACAACCATAATTACTGGTCAGATGGCATCGGGTGAGACCCCAAAGATTATGGCCCTGGGATACACTTTGGGCCCAGGATAGGACTCACTCCCAAGGCCTGGCTCTCAGTCCAACAGTAGAAAGACTTACATGCAGAACACCCAACCCAGGACGATGCAGCCACCTACTCTACAGAGATACACCCCTTGGAGCAATCGGCCATGGGACACTAAAAAGGCAGCATTCACATGGAGGGAAAGCTGGACAGACAGTAGTGCATAACTAAGAAGTGCACAGGGATGGGGAGATCACAGGAAGGAAGAGGAG
>NW_006922418.1:483446-487649 GCF_000298275.1 Orycteropus afer afer
AGCATAATAATAATAATAATAATAATAAAATTCTTATGAGCATCAAAAGACTTCTCCAAAAGACTAAAAAGAGAACCTACAGATTGGGGAAAAAATACTTAGCAATGACATATCTGACAAGGGACTTATCTCTAACATTGATAGAAAATGCCAACACTTCAACATCAAAAAGATAAACAACCCAATTAAAAAATTGGCAGAAGACATGAACAGACATTTCACCAAAGACGATATCAGGCATCCAACAAACATATGAAGAAATGTTTGCAATCATTAGCCATTAGAGAGATGCAATTCAAAACAACAAAGAGATATCACTTCACTTCAGCAATAATAGCAAAGTTCAACAAGACAGAAAAATTTTAAAAATGCTGGTGATGGTATGGAGAGATTGGGACTCTCATTCACTGCTGGAGGTACTGTAAAATAGGGCAAGCACTGTGGAAAATGATATGGCACTTCCTTAAAAAGTTGGAAATAGAAATGCCATTTGATTAAGCGATTCCACTATTAGATAGATATCCTAAAGATGTGAGAATTGGTACACGAATAGATATGTGCACATCCATATTCACTGAAGCACTATTCCCAATAGCAAAGAGATGGAAACATCCTAAGTGCCCATCAGCGGATGAATGGATAACTGAACGATGGTACACACACACAATAGAATACTATGCAACACTAAAGAATAATGAGGAATCTGAGAAACACCTCATGACATGTATGAATTTGAAAGACATTATGCTGAGTGAAATATGTCAATCACAGGAGGACAAACAGTGTATGAGTCAGTCCACTATTGTAAAAAGTCAAGGAAAAGTTTACACATGGAAGGAATCTTTCTTTGTTGGTTACCAGCAATAGGAGGGGAGGGGAGGGAAAATTATTCAATAGGTAATAGACAAGTATTGATTTTGGTGAAGAGAAAGGCAATGTACTAAAAGCAAGTGACAAGTACAATTACACTAAGGAAAAGGAAGACAAGAAGAGATGCACAAGAGAAACATCCAATAAAGGTAAATACTTCTACATACACAACACTGCATTATCAGTAATAACAAACATTAATCTATGGGCGGATACATAGGTAGACAGGAAAAATGATCAGATATGGGTTAGCCAAAAGGGAATACACCCATGACCATATATAACTTTGCCAGATGATATTTCTACATACATATTTGTATGTGCTATAAGAATGTCCACATATACAATAAAGCTAACAGGGGGCAGGGTTATTATAACTTCTTAGCCACAGCCTTGAGGGAGTGAGTCACTTGACCCGTGGTCTCAAGACCATTGTCACAGGGGACATCAAGTTCAATTGGCATAACATACTACACAAAAACATTGTTCTACATCCTACTTTGGTGAGTAACTACTGGGGTCTTAAAAGCTTGTGAGCAGCCATCTAAGATGCAAAAAATTGGTGTTTCCTCATTCAAAGCAAAGCAGAGTGAAGAAAATCAAAGATTCATGGAAACAATCAGTCCAAGGGACTAGTGGACAATGGGAACTTCAGCCTACATAACCCTAAGACCAATAGAACTAGATAGTCCCTGGCTACCATAGCCAACCACTTGCAAAGGGATCAAAATAGGAGATCCTGAATAGAGTGGGAGAAAAATGTGGAGCAAAACTCAAAATCATAAAAAATGACCAGGTTTACTGGTCTGATAGATTTTGGTGACATTTATGAGACTATGGCCCCTAGTGACCCTTCAGACCTGGAATTGAACTCACTCCTGTGGCTTCCAGCCAAACAATAGAAAGGTCTATAAGGTGACCAGGGAGGTACACTTCTTAGGACAATCAACCATGGGAGATCAGAAGGGTAGCATTTGCACAGGAAGATAACTCAGAAGGTAGGAATGCATAGGAAAGAAGGACATAAGAGAAGGTAACCACAGGGAGAAAGTGGGGATTGCAAGCAATGTCATGAAACAAAATGTGTATGAACTGTTGAATTGAAAATGAATTTTCTCTATAAACTTTCACCCAAGTTATAATTAAAAAAATAGAAAAGATCAGTTGGCATAGCATAGTCCTCAAAGATAGTGTTCCACATCCTACTTTGGTGAGTAGCAACAGGTCTTAAAAGCTTGCAAGCGACCACCTAAGGCGCAACTAGTGGTCTCCCCTCTTCCTGAATAAAGAAGAGTAAAGAAAATCAAAGGTGCATGGAAGTAATTAATCCAAGGAACTGGTGGACTACAAGAACCTCAGCTTCCATGACTCTGAGACCAGAACTATGATGTTTCCATTCTCTTTTGAAAGAAGAGCAAAGGAAGACCCTGCTCTCATTTTTCTCTCATTACATCACATTGAACCAGTGAAGTTGAGGCTTTCGTTGACTCATTCTCAAAAAGCCTACACCCTTGGTTTGGAGGTTTGGAGTCATGGTTTCATGGTACATATAAGTTAATCGAACTAATGATGTGTTTAGTGCTTCTGTTCTACCTCCTCATTCAGTGTGTAGTGCCTGCAGTCTTAAAAGCTTGCAAGTGGCCATCTGAGATACAACAATTGGTTTCTCCTCATGTGGGGCAAAGAAGAATGAAGAAAATCAAAGACACGTGGAAACAATTAGTCCAAGGGACTAGTGGACCATGCAAACCTCAGCCTACATGAGCCTAGGACCAGAGAAACTACATGGTGCCCAGCTACCACTGCCGACCACTCAGAAATGGATCAAAATAGGAAATCCTGAATAAAGTGTGTGTGTGGGAAAATGTGGAACAAAACTCAAAATCATAAAAAAAAAAAAAAAAAAAAAGACCAGGCCTATTGGTCTGATAGGGACTGGTGAATCCCCCCGAGACTATGGCCCCTAGTCACCCTTCAGGCCTGGGATTGAACTCACTTCCATGGCTTCCAACCAAACAATAGGCAGGCATATAAGGTGAACATTTACACCAGGTAGGTATATTCCTTAGAACAATCAACCATGGGAGCCCAGAAGAGCAGTATTTGCACAAGGAGATAGCTCAGAGGGCAGGAATGCACAGGAAAGAAAACAGGGAAAGGGTAACCAGAGGGAGGAAGAGGGAAGAGAGCTGTTACATTATGGGGATTGCAGTTAATATTAAGAAACAAAATGTGAATTTGTTCTTTAAACTTTCACCCAAATCACAATTTAAAAAAGAAAATGTCTGCCTTGAGCATTATGCTCTTTTAAGAATTAAATTGACAACAACTCAAAAGATTAGATAGGAACCTTAGAGAAAATGTAACAGTGAATTCATATTAATGGAGGTGGAACAATTTAGAAAAGGAGAGATCACTGAATCGTACATCCAGAAATGGTTGAGTTGGTGTATGTTATGCTGTGTATATTTTCAACAACGATAAAAAATTTTTAAAAGTCTTAAAAAAAAAGATGAGCCAACAGGCCAATATTTTTGGTCTCCATTCTCCACAAAAAATTGCAAAGCTAGTACAGTCCCACTTGCTTCTGACTCATGGCAAACCTTGTGTGTCAGAGTAGAATTGTGCTCCATAGGGTCTTCAGTGGCTGATTTTTCAGAAGTAGATTTCCATGCCTTTCTTCTGAGGTGCCTCTGGGTGGACTCAAACCTCTAACTTTTGGTTAGCAGCCAAGCACACTAATCATGTGTACCAACCAGGGACCCCAGGCTACACCTTGGCCTAATTAAAGAAGCACTGCTCATCAGCCCCACCCAAGAATGGGTTTAGGCCAAAGGAGTGGTTGTTATCACAGGACAAGATAGGTCTTTTTTCCGTCTATCATGGAATCATGCTGAAATTATTGGTTTGTGTGGCAGGCCTTAGCTCTAAAAATTTAAAGGCTCTTGGTAAAAACAGATAAAGCCTTGAAGGAATGAATGATGCTGTAGCTATTCATTCTCTCTCCTTCCTTCTGGGAAAAGATCACATCCAGTTCATGGCCACTGCTAATTCTGCTAAACCTTTAGCATGGCTTTCTCATCCCACTTGCCTAGGCTCTTGCATCAAGCTGGATTAATAGACACAACTGTAAAATTCTCCTCAGGAGATCTGGCAGCGTAGTGCCTAAGGCACTTGACTGCTAACCAGGAGGCTGGCGGTTCAAACCCACCAGCCACTCCCCAGAAGGAAGGTTGGGCAATCTACTTCTGTAGTGATATTGCCTCGGAAATCCATGGAGGGGTTGCTATGAGTCAGGTCCGACTCGACGGCACATAACAAAAACAACAACAT
>NW_006922418.1:489089-490765 GCF_000298275.1 Orycteropus afer afer
CTGTGTATTCCTGCCATCTTCTCTTGATGTTTCCTGCATCATTCAATATTTTGCCCATAGAATCTCTCAATATTGCAACTCGAGGCTTAATTTTTTTCTTCAATTCTTTTAGTTTGAGAAATGCCGAGCATGTTCTTCCCTTTTGGTTTTCAGACTCCAGGTCTTTGCACATTTCGTTATAGTAATTGGCTCCCATCTCTGGTAACCATCAAAGAATATTTCTTTTTGTCTGAACCTCTTTTCTTGACTTTTTATAATAGTGGTCTTACAATATTTGTTCTTTTGTGATTGACTAATTTCACTTAGCGTAATGTCCTCTAGGTTCATCCATGTTAAGAGATATTTTGCAGATTCATCATTGTTCTTTAACATTGTGGAGTATTACATTGTGTTTATGTACAATAGTTTGTTGATTCATTCCTCTGTTGATGGGCATTTAAGTTGTTTCCATATTTTTGCTATTGTGAATAGTGCTGCAATGAACATGAGTATACATATATCTGTTCATGTTATGGCTCTTATTTCTTTGGGATGTATAACTAGTAATGGGATTCCTGGATTATACAGTATTTCTATTTCCAGCTTTTTAAGGAAGCACCATACCATTTTCCACAGTGGTTGCACCATTTTACAGTCCCACCAAGAGTGTATGAGTGTTCCGGTCTCTCCATGCTCTTGTCAGTATTTGATGTCTTCTGTATTTTTGAACTTTGCTATTAGTTCTGGATGAGATGATATCTCACTGTTATTTTGATTTGCTCTTTAGCTCTGGTGGCTCAGTGCCTAAGGTATTTGACTGCTATCCAGAAGGTTGGCAGTTCAAACCCATTAGCCACTCTGCAGAAGGAAGATGGGGCAATCTACATCCATAAAAATTTACCACCTTGGAAACTCAACAGGGGTCGCTATGAGTTGAAATGACTCAATGGCAGTGAGTTTGATTTTTGCTTTATGGCTAATGGTTGTGAGCAGTCCATCGTATTTGTTAGCTCCCTGAATATCTTCTTTGGTGAAGTGCCTGTTCATATCCTCTGCCCAATTTTAATTGGATTGTTTGCCTTTTTATTGTTAAGGTGTTGAAGTTTTCTATGAATTTTAGAGAGTGGCCTCTTGTCTGCTATGTCATTGCCAAAAATTTGTTTCCAGTCTGCATTTTCTCTTTGCTCTTTTGGTGAAATCTTTTGATGCCTGTAAGTATCTAAGTTTTAGGATGTCTCAGTCATCTATTTTGTCTTCTGGTGTTTGTGTATTTTTAGTTATGCTCAGTAGTGTATCTATGCCCCTAAGCTTGTCCCCCTTGTTTCTTTGATGATCTTTATGGTTTTAGGTATTTACATTTAGATTCAATTTGAGCCTGTTTTTGTATGAGACGAAACAGTGTGAGACATGGACTTTGTTCCTTTTTTCTGCAAATAGATATCCAATTTTGCCCACACCATTTATTAAACAAACATTCTCTTCCTCATTTAATGGATTTAGGTCCTTTGTCAAAGATCAGCTCCACTCCATTGATCTATGGGTCTGTCATTGTACCAATACCATGCTGTTTTGACTGGTTGTAAAACAAACTTCATGAAATATATTATACCAATTAACTGAGTTGTCCCACAAGTTATGGTCCTAAGGCTTCATATCCAGAAAACCAATCCTGCAAGGTGTTTGATTATGTCTAAGAA
>NW_006922418.1:490865-495209 GCF_000298275.1 Orycteropus afer afer
ATACCTGTACACATACATGTAACACATACATATTTTCTGTTGGTTGTTGCAAAATTTTCTATGTCCTAGCATATAACAAAAACTTATTTTTGTATGTGTGTATACTTCTTAGTCACATTATTTACATATTTGGTGAAGTTGTGTGCATTTTGCCCATCTTCAGTGTTACTTTTCCCATCACCAAAAATAACAGGTGTCTACCATCTGAAGAATGATCCCCCTCTTCCACTTCACATCCCTGGTAACCACCAATTAATGTTGGTTTCTGTATGTACATCTAGTTTTGTCTTTTTATAAAAGTGAAATCAAGAAATATATGTCCTTTTGAGATTGGCTTATTTCATTCAACATAACATCATACAGATTCATCCACATTATGTTTCAAGGAATCATCATTGCTCTTTATGGTTGTGTAGTATTCAGTTGTATGTATGCACCACACTTTGTTTATCCACTCATCTGCTGATGAGCACTTACTTTTGCCACTTCCAAGTAGACAGAGTGGCAGTAAGTGATTGAGATTTTCAGGCAACCTCTCTTGAAATAGATGGGTGCATGTCCTAGTGTCTAAAAGCATGAATTCTGGAAACATAGAATCTACGTTTCAATTTTGGCTTAGGTTTTCATATGTTAACTGACTCCAAGTAAGTGATTTAGCTCTTTTTGCCTTTATTTTACTGGCAGTGAAATGGGGAAAATAATAATACCCATCTCATGAAGCTATAATGAAATTAAATGAATTAATATACATGAAGTATTTAGAATAGTTCCTGGTACTTAATAAGTGCCATTAAAGTGTTAGTTAGTACTATTTGAGGAGGTATATCTGAGGAGCTGTGAGTGGCTTGGGGAACTGTGCCTTATCTTCAAGAAGCAGCTTGGGTTGTGTTTAGTAGATCTATCTAGTTCTTTGGGGAGCTCACAGGTTCTGTTTGAGGGAAAAGTTGTGGAATGGGATATGGCTAATGATGTGACTTTTTGTTTAGGTAATCACACCACAGCGAAAAGTCACTCTGGCTGCATCCAACCGCAAAGATATGGAAGAATGGATTAATGTCATAAAAACTGTCCAACAGGGAGAAATTCGTAAGGTAAGAAACTAGTTAAGAATTCATGCAACTCTCTGGGGTAAATATTTAATTGAATATATTAGTTAAGCCACCTTTCAAACAGGGAAATAAGAGATGAAAGGAGAGAACATTTTTCAGGATACACACACACACACACACACACACATAAAATGAGGAAAAATTGAAATAGTCAAAGATTTTGTGTTTTACTTGGATCTGTAATCAATGCCTACAGAAGCAGTAGTCAAGAAATCAAACACATGTTTCATTGGGCAAATCTGCTCCAAAGATCTCTTTAAAATTTAAAAAAAGCAAAAGTGTCACTTTTAAAATTAAGGTGTGCCTGACCCAAATTATGGTATCTTCAATTGCCTCATATGTATGAGAAAAATGGACAATGAATAAGGAAGACTGAAGAAGAATTGATGCCTTTGAATTATGGTGTTGGCAAAGAATACTGGATATACCATGGATTACCAGAAAAACAAACAGATCTATCTTGGAAGAATTATAGCCAGAATGCTCCCTAGAAGTGAGGATGATGAGATTTCATTTCATATACTTTGGACATATTATCAGGAGGGAACACTCCCCAGAGATGGACACCATGCTTGATAAAATAGAGGGCCAGCAAAAAAGAGGAAGACCTAAATGAGATGGATTGACACAGTGGCTGCAACAAGGAGCTCAAACATAGCAACAATTGTGAGAATGGCAGAGGACTGGAAAATGTTTCATTCTGTTGTACAAGGATCACTATGAGTCAGAATCAATTCAATGGCACAACATAACAAACATCATGAGGAAACCTCTAGAACTATTCATAAATAAGAGTAATTCACTCAGATTCATACATTAGGGAATATGTAGCTTAGATGCCTCTGTGCATATGCAATTGAAATGTCAATGTCATTGTATGCTCAATGGATGAGGACCCAAGATGTATCTGAACAGCTAACTTAGATGCTCTTATGTTAGGAAAGCTGCAGTCACCAATCTTGTTGACATCTTGATCTGGGATTTCTGAGTGATTTCAATAACAGCTAAGGAAACTGAGGCTCAGTAAGGGGAAGGAACCAAACCAAGGTAAAATAACCATTTGGTATCAAGTCAAGACTTAGAACCAAACTGTGTGACTCCAAAGTCTATGTCTGCTTTATTTTTTTAAGATTTTTTTTGTATTATGCTGAAAATATACACATTTGCCAGTTCAACAATTTGTGTATGTACAGTTCAGTAATGTTGATTACTTTCTTCAAGTTGTGATATCATTCTTGCTATCCTTTTCAAAATGATTCTACCACCATTAACATAATTTCAACACCCCTTAAGCAAGATCTCGCCATATCCTACTCTCTTCACCTCAGTAACCATTAATAATCTTTGGTTTATTTATATTTGCTTACTTTATATATATGACATCTTACAGTATGCAAACTGACTTATTTCTCACAACATAATGTTTTCAAGGTTCATTCATGTTGTGACATATATCAGGAGCTCCTTTTTCCTTATGGCTGAGTAATATTCCATTTTATGTATGTACCATATTTTATTTATCCATTAATTTGTTGGTGGACAACAGATTGTTTCCACATTTTGGCTATTGTGAAACATGCTGCAATGAACTTTTGTGTACAGGTTTCCCTTTGCATTCTAGGTATGTACCTAAGATTTGTATTGCTGAAACAAATTGAACATAGTCCTATGTTCAATTGTTTTTCAAGAATCTCTGATTCTTGTTATTTGAATATGTGAGAAAAGGAAATATGGTGTCTTTTTAATTTTTTTCACTATGTTCAATTTTTTGAGGAATTCCCAAACTATTTTCCACAGTGGCTATACTATTTTACATGCCCATCAGTAATAGATGAAAGTTTCTGTTTCTCTACAACCTCATCGAAACCTGTTGTCTACTTTTCATTTGATCTTTGCCATTCTAATGGGAGTGAAGGAGATCTCTTTGTAGTTTTGATTGGCATCTCCCTAATGGCTAATGACATTGAGCATCTTTTCATGTGCTTGTTGGCCATTTGAATATCTTCTTGGGTGAAATGTCTGTTCAAGTCTTGTGCCCATGTTTTGATTGGGCTTTTTGTCTCTTTGTTGTTGTGGTAGTTAAGGTTGTTTCAAATTGTCTGGGTTACGGTTTTGAGTGGATTGGCAGCTTGGTGTAGTTATTCTACATGATGAGATTATAATCACCACCATGGTGGAATCTGCTGTGAGAAACTAAGCAGTTGAAGGGGAATTACCTTCAGGGTGTGGCCTGCTTCCAGTATATATGGAGAAGATTTGAGGACGGTCTAGCTTTCTGGCATATTTGAATCCTGCATTTGGCCAAATCTTCATCTCTAATTCCTGGACTTGAGCCAGTGGCCTGCCATATTGCCTGCTAATCTTGAGATTGTACCATTTTACCTGCTGATATTGGGTTTGTCAGCCTCAATAACCAGTAGATGCATGAGTTAAGAGAAGCCTCCAGCTCCAGTAGGCCTGGGACAAGAGGCAGAGCTAAAGCCCAAGGTTGAGGGGTCTTCAGCCAGCCCTTAGAGCCAGCACTCTGAATTCTGACTTCCAGCCTCCTAAACTGTAAAAAAACAAATTCCTGTTTGTTAAAGCCATCCATTTGTGGTATTTCTGTTATAACATTGCTAGAGGACCAAGACAGTTGTTAACTTGTAGAATTTTTTTTTATATATTTTGAATATTAGACCCTCATCAAATACATGGTCCCTGAAAATTTTCTACCAATCTGTAAGTTGTATTTTCACTTTGCTGATAAAGTCCTTTGATGAACAAAAGTATTTAATTTTTATGAGATTACAATGTTCTATTTTGACTTTTTCTGCTCATGCTTTTATTGTCATATTTGTTAAAAAACTAGGTCCTGCAGCCATGCCACTATATTTTCTTCTAATAATTTTATGATTGTAGTTTTTATATTTAGGTCCTTGATACATTTTCAGTTGGTTTTTGTGTGTGATGTTAAGCATGGATCTTGATTGTTCTTTTGCATGTGAAAATCCAATTTTACCAGCACCATTTATTGAAGCACCATTTATTGAATAGAGTCTTCTTCCTCCCCCATTGAATGGATTTAGCACCCTTGTTGAAAATCATTTGATCATACATGTCTGGATTGTTTTCTGGATCCTCAACTCTATTTCATCGGTTTATATGTTTATTACTATACCAGTACCAGGCTGTTTTAATTACTGTGGCTTTATAGTGTATTTTGTAATCAAGAAGTGTGTGTAGTCCCATTTGATTC
>NW_006922418.1:495309-496041 GCF_000298275.1 Orycteropus afer afer
CCAATTTTACCAGCACCATTTATTGAAGCACCATTTATTGAATAGAGTCTTCTTCCTCCCCCATTGAATGGATTTAGCACCCTTGTTGAAAATCAGTTGACCATAGATATATGGATTTGTATGTGGAAGCTCAGTTCTATTCCATTGGTCTGTATGTTTATTACTATACCAGTACCAGGCTGTTTTAATTACTGTGGCTTTATAGTGTATTTTGTAATCAAGAAGTGTGTGTAGTCCCATTTGATTCTTCTTCTTTCATTTTGCTTTAGCTGTTCAGGGTCCCTTTCCCTTCCACATGAATTGGAGGATTGGCTTTTCCATTTTTGTAAAGAATGCTATTGAAACTTTGTGGGGATTCCATGAAATACATAGATATTTTTGGGAACTACTGATAATTATATTAAGCCTTAAAATCCACAAACATGGAAGGCCCTCTCATTTATTTAAGTCTTCTTTAATTTCTTTTTGTAATGTTTTGTAATTTTTAATATACAAAATTTTTACCTTCCTGGTTAAATTTATTCCAAGGTACTTTATTCTTAAACATAAATAAATAAAATAAATAAGAAAAAGCAATACACAAAACAAAGAAACAAACACACTGCTATCGAGTCAGACACGACTCATAGCAACCTCTCCTTTGGTTTCTGAGGCGATATCACTATGGAAGCAGATTGCCCAACCTTCCTTCTGAGGAGTGGCTGGTGGGTTTGAACCACCAGCCTTCTGGTT
>NW_006922418.1:499149-501309 GCF_000298275.1 Orycteropus afer afer
GGAAAAACATGTCACAATCAATCATTGCACTTGGACAAATCAGACATTGAATATTTTGGCCAATGCAATCTGGTGATTATGTAATTTTAGAAAATATTTTCATTTTACCTTTGCAATTTTTAAAAGTCTTTTTATTGTTATTTGAGTGAAAGTTTACAGAGCAAATTGGTTTTCCATTCAGGTCTTCATAGACCTTTTCTTTCATGACATTGAATGCAGTCCCCACAATGTAACAGCCCTCTTCTCA
This sequence comes from Orycteropus afer afer, assembly GCF_000298275.1. NCBI lineage: Eukaryota > Metazoa > Chordata > Mammalia > Tubulidentata > Orycteropodidae > Orycteropus > Orycteropus afer. The sequence continues at coordinate 499,397 of NW_006922418.1, forward strand.
CTTCCATCCTATGGTTGCTATTTCCATTTGTCCTTCTTTCCTATCCATTCCTGCCTTCAGAGCTTTATCCCTGAACAAATGCTGCCTTTTTGCTCTCTTATAGTTGATTGTTCTAAGGAGTGCCTTCTTCCCTGGTGTTACTTTTCACTCCATAAGCCTGTCTATTGTTTGGCTGAAAGTTGAGCCATGAGTGTGAGTTCACTTCCAGACTTGAAGGGTGACTAAGGGCCATACTCTTGGGGGTTCCACCAGTCTCTATCAGTCCAGTAACCCTGGCTTTTTTTTTTATGATTACAAGTTTTGTTACACATTTTTCTCCCACTCAATCCAGGATCTCCTATCATGATCCCTTTCAGAGTTGTTGGCAATGGTAGACAGGCACCTTTTAGTTCTTCTAGTCTCAGGATCATGGAGGCTGAGGATCATGTGGTCCACTACACCCCTTGGACTGATTGTTACCATGTGTCTTTGATTTTCTTTATTCTTCTTTGCTCCAGATGAGGAGAGAAAAATAGCTGCACCTTAGATGGCCACTTACAAGCTTTTAAGGCCCCTGTTGCTACTCACCAAAGTAGGATGTAGAACATTGTCTTTGTGGACCATGTTATGCCAGTTGACTTTGATGTCCCCCATGACCATAGTCCTGAGTCCCCAGGCCCAATGACTCATTTCCTCAAAGTGTTTGGTTATAACTAAGAAGTTTTCCCCTGTTAGATCAACTATCTAACTCACTAACTTACTGCCGTTAAATTGATCTCAACTCATAGTGACCCCTCCTTGGGTTTCTGAGGCAGTATCTCTACAGAAGTAGATTGCCCATTCTTCCTTCCGATGAGTGGCTGGCGGGTTTGAACTGCCAGCCTTCTGGTTAGTAGTCAAATGCCTTAGGCACTACACTACCAGAGCTTCTAGATCTACTATATACATGGATATTTTCACAGCACATACATATGTAGAAATATCAAACCTACATGGTCATGGGTATAGTCCCATTCGCCTACCCATTTCTGATCATCTTGCCTGTTTACCTATGTATCCACTCATAGATTAATATGCCTACGGCACTTGACTGCTACCCAGGAGGCTGGCAGTTCAAAACCCATCAACCACTCCTTGGAAGGAAGATGGGGCAATCTATTTCTATAGTAATACTGCCTTGGAAACCCAAGGAGGGGTCATTATGAGTCAGGTCCGACTTGAGGGCACATAACAACAACAACAAGATAACTGTTACTGGAGTTCTGGTAGCATAGTGCCTAAGGCACTTGACTGTTAACCAGAAGGCTGGTGGTTCAAACCCACCAGGGAAGGTTGGGCAATCCTACTTCTGTAGTGATACTGCCTTGGAAACCCAAGGAGGTCGCTATGAGTCAGGTTTGACTCGACGGCACATAACAACAACAACAACATTACTGTTACTGCAGGATTGTGTATGTAATAATATTTACCTTTGTGGTCTATAACTCTTGCACACCTCTCTGGGTATGAGTCTTACAAGCTTTTAAGACCCCTGTTGCTACTCACCAAAGTAAGATGTAGAACATTGTCTTTGTGGACCATGTTATGCCAGTTGACTTTGACGTCCCCCATGACCATAGTTCTGAGTCCCCAGGCCCAATGGGTCTTCCTTGTCCTTAGTGGTATTCTACTGGTCACCTGTTTCTGTATATTGCCTTTCCCTTCACCAAAATTAATGTGTCTCTTCCCTAGTAAGTAATTTTTCCTTCCCTCCTATCTTACTTATCTAGAGACCCTGTAATAATAATACAACAAGCGGATGGTTTTAACAAACAGAAATTTATTCTCTCAGAGTTTGGGAGGCTAGAAGTCCAAATTCAGAGCACCAGCTCTAGGGAATGGCTTTCTCTCTCTCTCGCTCCATGATATATATGTATGTATGTATATATATATAT
>NW_006922418.1:501936-504549 GCF_000298275.1 Orycteropus afer afer
CAGCTATGAGTTAGGAAAAGCCTCCAATTTGATGTCTAACACATAGAATTGGGACTTGCCAGCCTGTGTGTGAGGCATTTCCTTGCAATAAATCTCTCATATATGTATGAGTTTTGCTTCTTTAGAGAACCAAGCGTAAGTCACCTCACCTACTATCCTTGATAACAGAAAGAAAGTCTTTCTGTGTGTAAATCTTTCCTTGACTTTTTATAATACTGACAACTCAACTCTTTTCCTTTTGTGATTGACTTATTTCACTCAGCATAATGTCCACCAGGTTCTTCCATTTTGTGAGGTAATTTGCAGATTGTTCATTATTCTTTAACATTGCATAGCATTCCATTGTGTGTATGTCCTATATTTTTTTTATCCATTCATCTGTTGATAATCATTTGCATAGTTTCCATCTCTTTGCTATTGTGAATAGTGCTGCAATGAATATGGGTGTGCATATATCTACTCCTATCCCAGCTCTCACTTCTTTAGGCTATATACCTAGTAGTGTGATTACTGGATCAAACATGGATTCCAAGTTTTTAAGGAGGCACCATCCTACTTTTAACAGTGGTTGCACCATTACGTATGTATGACAGTTCCAGTCTCTCCACATCATCACCAGAATTAGTTGTTTTCTGTCTTGTTGAATTTTGTTATTATTGCTGGTATTAGATGATATCTCATTGTTGTTTTGATTTGCATCTCACTAATGGCTAATGATTACAAGCATTTCCTTATGTGTTTGTTAGCCGCATGTGGTGAAGTGTCTATTCATGTCCTCTGCCCATTTTTTAATTGGATTGTTTTCTTCTTCTTTTTGAGATATTCAAGTTTTCTATAAATTTTGTAGATAAGTCCCTTGTTGAATATGTCATTGCCAAACATATATCCACAATCTGTACCTTCTCTCTTTACTCTTTTGGAGAAATCTTTTGATGCACACAGTTAATTTTTAGAAGGTCCCAATCATCTGGCTTCTCTTCTGCTGTTGGTGCATTTTGAATTATGCTTGGTAGTCTATTTATACCAAATATTAGGGCCCTTAAGTTTGAGCCTAAATTTTCCTTGAGAAACTGTATAGTTCTAGGTTTCACATTTAAGTCTTTGATCCATCTGGAGTTAGTTTTTGTATATAGTATGAAGTATGGATCTTGTTTCATTTCTCTACAAATGGCTATCCGGTTTTGCTAGCACCATTTGTTAAAGATTATTTTTCCACTACTTAATGATTTCCTGCCCTTTGTCAAAGATAAGCTATCCATAGATGGATAGATCTACTTCTGGGATCTCAATTCTGTTCCATTGGTCTATGTGTCTGTCATTGTACCAATACCAGGGTATTTTGACTACCATGGCTGTATAGTAATTTTTGGAATCAGGAAGTGTGAGACCTTCTACTTTGTTCTTTTCTTCAGTAGTACTTTGTTTATCCTGGGTTGCTTTCCTTTCCATATAAAGTTGGTGATTATTTTTTTCCATCTCTTTAAAGAATGATGATGGAATCCGGAATGGCATTGCATTATATCTGTAAATCAGTCTGGGTAGTATTAGCATTTTCATAGTGTTTAGTGTCCTATCCAAGAGCATGGCATAGACTTCCATTTATGTAAATCTTTTTTGGTTTCTTGTAGTTATGTTTTGTAGTTTTCTTTGTATAGGCCTTTTGTGTCTCTGGTTAGATTTATTCTTAAATAATTTCTGTTTTTCATACCTACTATAAATGATATTTTCCTGGTTTCTTTTACAGAGTTCTCTTTGTTGATGTAGAGGAATATGACTGATTTATGTATGTTGACCTTGTTCCCTGCCACTTGGCTGAATCTTTCAATTAGTTCTAGTAGTATTCTTGCTGAGTATCTGAGATTTTCTATGCATAGGATCATATCATCTGCAGATAGGGGTAGTATTATTTCTTCCATAACAATTTGGGCACTTTTTAGTTTCCTTTCTTACTTTATTGCCTTGCTAGGGCTTCCAATACAATGTTGAATAGAAGTAGTGATAGAGAGCATCCTTGTCTGGTTCCTGTTCTCAAGGGGAATGCTTTTAGTCCCTCCACATTGAGAATAATGTTGGCTGTTTGTTTTGCATATTTGACCTTTATTATGTTGAGGAATTTCCCTTCTATTCTTATTTTGTTGTGAATTTTTTTTTTATCAGAAATGGGTGTTGGATTTTATGAAATGTTTTTCTTCATAGACTGATATGATCATGTGGTTCTTTTCTTTTATTTTATTTATGTGATTAATTGTGTTGATTGTTTTTCTAACGTTGAACCATTTTGCATAACCTGGTATGAATCGCACTTGGTCATGATGTATTATTTTTTTGATATGTTGTTGGAGTCTGTTGACTAGGGTTTTGTGGAAGATTTTTGCATCTAGATTCATGAGGGATATTGGTCTGTAGTTTTCCTTTCTAGTGGTGTCTTTGCCTAGTTTTGGTATCAGGGTTATACTTGCCTCATAAAATGAATTTAGTATGATTCCATCATTTTCTATGTTCTGGAATAGTTTGAGTAGGATTAGTGTCAGCTCAGGAGCTCTGGTAGCATAGTGCCTAAGGCACTTGACTGCTAACCAGAAGGCTGGCGGTTCAAACCCAACAGCCACTCCT
>NW_006922418.1:505118-505826 GCF_000298275.1 Orycteropus afer afer
TTCACATTCCACGCATTTGCTTCTCTTCCCCCGATCTTCCTATTGTTGATTTCTTATTTCATACCATCATGATCTGAAGATGCTTTGCAGCATTTTGATAATTTAAAATTTACTGAGGCTTACTTTGTGGCCTAATATATGTTCTGTTCTAGAAAATGTTCCATGCTCTCTGGAACAGAATTCATATTTTGCTGTTATTGAGATAAGTATTCTGTATGTCTCTAAGGTCAAGTTGGTTGATTGTATTGGTTAGATCTTCTGTGTCTGCTGAGTTTCTTTCTTGTGTTCCATTCCTTCACTGAATGTGGTGTATTAAAGCCTCACACATTACTGTGGACTCATCTATATGCCCTTAATTTTGTTGAGCAATTTCTCTTCCATTCTTATTTTTCTGAAGTTTTTTTTCAGAAGTCATTTTTCAATTTCATCCAATGCTTTTTCTGCATCAGTTGAGATGATCATACAGTTCCTTTCCTTTGTTTTGTTTTATGGTGCTGGTTGCATTATTTGTTTTTCTAATATTGAAACCTCTTTGTATACCTTTTTTTAAAAAAAAAATGTGATTTGGGTGAAGGTTTACAGAGCAAATTCACTTTCCATACAGCAGTTCACAAATACTTTGTCTCATGACATTGACCACAGTTTACCACAATGCAACAGCTCTGCTCCCACTTCCTCCTCATAGGTACCTCTTCCCTGTGTCCATCC
>NW_006922418.1:507982-508529 GCF_000298275.1 Orycteropus afer afer
TTTATGTATTTTGGGGCTCTTTCATTGGGTCCATAGATATTTATTATGGTTATATCTTCATGATCAATTGATCCTTTAATCATTGCATAATGTCCTTCCTTGTCTCGTATCGTGGTTTTTGTCTTAAAATAAATTTGATCAGAAATTAATATTGCCACTCCTGCTCTCTTACAGTTGCCATTTGCTTGTTATATCTTTTTCCAACCTTTGATTTTTACTCTATTTTTGTCTTTATCTCTAAGGTGTGTCTCTTGTTTTCTCATCCAATCTTGAACTCTCTGTCTCTTGAGTGGTGCATTTAATCCATTAACATTCAGGGTAATTTGTGTAAGTTTGAATTTGTTGCTGTCATTTTGTTGTGTGTTTTTTTTCATGGTGTCCCTGGTTTCTTTGTTCCATATTCTGAACATGGAATGTTCTGTGCTGAGCTCATTATGTTTATGAGGCATGTTATCATTTCCTTTGTTGCTGTTGTTTCAGTATATTCTGAATGTTTGTGCTTGTCTTCTTTTTTATTGTGATGTGAAGGTTTATCATTTTTCTTTGA
>NW_006922418.1:509476-509936 GCF_000298275.1 Orycteropus afer afer
TAGTTGTTTTAAAATTGACAAATACAAGCAAACTAATCACCAGAGAAAAGAAAGCAAAAAAGAAAAAAAAATAAAGAGGAAAAAAAAGTCAGTGGAGCACAGGGAGGGCACCCCGGCTCCGTCTGAGCACACAGACTGTGATGGAGTTCCTGTGGGCCCAGAAGGTTGGTGGGAGTGGGGGATGGCCACACCTCCATTCACCAAGCAGTTGTAGGGTATAAGAATAAAAGAGTTATTTGGTACCTTTTTAGTCTTGCAGGTCTGGAGTGTCCTTGGGGTTGCTGGAAAGCAGAATGTGTTCTTAAGCCCCAGGAATCTGCAAGAGCACTGTCTTTTTAAATATCCAATATAGTCAAGCCATTTTTTAAACCATCAAAATGGTGGTGCCCTCTGGACTGGCAAAAGTCCACAGCTCAGTCTGCCTTTCTCTTCACCTTCTCTGTTTATTCCCCAGCCACCA
>NW_006922418.1:510820-511839 GCF_000298275.1 Orycteropus afer afer
TTTCTTCTTTTGTTATGGGCCTGTTCAAATTTTCTACCTCAGTCTGTTAGTTTATATAGATCATGTGTTTCTAGAAGTTTGTTAATTTCTTCTACATTTTCAAATTTGTTGGAGTACACTTCATAGTATTCTATTAGTATTGTTTTTATTTCAGTTAGTTCTGTTGTAATTCTTATTTTTTTTATTTGCATCTTCTCTTTTTTTTTACTTAGGTAAATCTTCTCTGGGTTTCTCAATGTTGTTAATCTTTTCAAAGAACCATCTTCTAGACTTGATTTTTGCTACTGTTTTCTTATTTTTTACATCATTTGTTTCTTCTCTAATCTTTATTATTTCCTTTCTTCTTCGAATTGTTGAAGTTATTGACTTTGATTCTTTCTGCTTTTTTGATGTGCACATTTATTTATACAAATTGACCTCTAAGTACAGCTTCCACTGTGTCCCAAAAGTTTTGTTATATTGTGTTTTCATTCTTATTTGCCTCTGGGAATTTTTTTACTTCTCATTTTATTTCTTCTGTTACCTAGTTGTTTATAAGCATGTATTTGATTTTCTCCTTTGATCTTCCTCTTATTAATTTCTAATTTCATAACGTTGTGATCTGAGAAGTTGTTTTGTAGTATTTTGATGTTTTTAAATTTATTGTGGCTTGCTTTGTGGCCTAATAAATGGTTTCTTCTAGAGAATGGTCCATACATACTGGAAAAGAATGTGTATTTAATTTTTTGGAGAGTGTTGGACTGTTCTATGTAGGTTTATGAGGTCAAGTTTGTTGATAGTATTGTTGAGATCTTCTGAATCTTGGTTGAGTTTCTTTCTAGTTGTTCTGTCCTTCATCAAAAGTGATGTTTTAAAGTCTCCTACTATTATTGTAGGAGCTGTGGTAGCGTAGTGCCTATGGCACCTGATTGCTAACCAGAAGGCTGACAGTTCAAACTCACCAGCCACTCCTCAGAAGGAAGATGGAGCAATCTACTTCCATAGTGATACTGCCTTGGAAACCCAAGGAGGGGTCGCTG
>NW_006922418.1:512959-514108 GCF_000298275.1 Orycteropus afer afer
TTAAGACCACAGTCACTACTCACTGAAGTAGGTTGTGGAACAAGATATTTATGTATTTTGTTGTGCTAATTGAGTCTTCTGTCCCTCAATACCATGGTCCTGTATTGGCAGATTCAGTGGATCTCTCTCCCACAGTGTCTGGCTGTCTATGAGGGATTGCTCTATGTCTGTCTTCTGTTGCTTCTGTAATGATTGCAGGTATATTGTATCCCTAATATCTGTGCAAGATTACCCTCAGCTGAATATATCTCTGGTCTAGAGTAAAATCCTGTTCACTGACCCTCATCTGATCTTCTCAGTTGTCTATATGTTTATCCGTAGCCTGGTGTTTGGTGTTAATGGTAATACAGTATTGTGGATATACAGGTATTAACAACCTCTGTTATCTATATCTTATGTGCACAATTGGTGTCCTCCTTTTCCCCAAAGTTATCAGGCTGGTCACACACTCTTTCCATACCATACATCCCCTTCCCTCTCATTCCCAGTAACCTACAAAGTGAGTTCTCTTCTCTAAGCAAACCCTTCCGTGACTTTTCACAATAATGGGCTCAAACAATAGTTGTCCTTCTGTGACTGACTTATTTCACTCAGCATAATGTCCTCCACATTCATCCACTTTGTGAGATGATTCATGTATTGTTCCTTGTTCTTTGATGTAGCATAGTACTCCATTGTGTGAACGTACCATACTTTGGTTAACCATTCATCTGTTGATGGGCATCTAGGTTGTTTCCATCTCTTTGCTATAGTGAATTGTGCTGTGATGAACATGAGTGTGCATATGTCTGAACATGTCCTGGCTCTCACATTTTTAGGATCTATTCCTAGTAATGGAATTGCTGGTTCAAATGGTATTTCTATTTTCAGCTTTTTAAGGAAACGCCATACCACTTGCCACAATGGTAGTACTGTTTTACAGTCTCACCAACAGTGTATGAGAGTTCCAATTTTTCTGTAACCTCCCCAGTATTTGCTATTTTCTGTACTGTTGAACTTTGCTATTATTGCTGGGGTGAGATGATATCTCATTTTTTTTATTTTTATCTCTCTAATGGCTAATGAGCAGCATCACAATCAATGGAGAGAAGATTGAGGTTGTCAAGGAATTCACATTGCTTGGTTCTACAATCGATGCCAACGGAAGCA
>NW_006922418.1:514732-515576 GCF_000298275.1 Orycteropus afer afer
CGCTATGAGTCGGAAACGACTCGACGGCACTTAACAACAACAACAATGGCTAATGATTGTGAGCAATTCCTCATGTGTTTGTTGGCCACCAACATGTCATTTTTAGTGATGTGTCTGTTCATGTCTCTTGCCCATTTTTCAATTGAATTGCTTGTCTTTTTGGTGTTGAGGTGTTGAAGTTTTCTATATATTTTGGAGATAAATACTTTATCAGATATGTCATAGGCCAATATTTTCTCCCAATCTGTAGGTTCTCTTTTTACCCTTTTGATGAAGTCTTAAGATGTGCATAAGAATTTGATTTTTAAAAAGTCCCAGTCACCTAGCTTCTCTTCCACCTCCTGTGCATTCTGGGTTATGCTTGATAGTCTATTTATGCCATAAATTATGGCCCCTAGATTTACCCCTATTTTATCTTTGATGAATTTTATAGTTTTGGGTTTTATATTTAAAATCTTTGATTCATCTTGAGTTTGTTTTTATGTATGGGGTGAGGTATGGGTCTTATTTCATTTTTCTGCAAGTAGATATCTAATTTTGTGAGGATCATTTGTTAAAGAAGCTTTATCTTTCATGGATTTTGGTCCTTTGTCGAAGATCAGCTATCCATAGATGGATGGGTCTATTTCTGGCCTTTCTATTCTGTTCTGTTGGTCTATCTGTCTATCATTGTACCAATACCATGCTGTTTTGAGCACTGTGGCTGTATGTTGTTGTTCTTATGTGCAGTCGAGTCGGACCCGACTCATAGTGACCCTGCCTTGGGTTTCCGAGGCAGTATCACTATGGAAGTAGATTGCCCCATCTTCCTTCCGAGGGGTGGCTGGTGGGTTTGAACTGCCAG
>NW_006922418.1:515870-517529 GCF_000298275.1 Orycteropus afer afer
TTTGTTGGTATTTGGATCGGAATAACATTAAATGTGTAGATTGCTTTGGGTAGTATTGACATTTTCACAATATTCAGTCTACCTATCCATGAACAAGACAGGTTCTTCGATTTATGTAAATCCCTTGTAGTTTCTTGTAGTAGTGCTTTAAAGTTCTTTTTGTATAGGTCTTCTGTGTCTCTGGTAAGAATTATTCCTAGATATTATATCTTTTTTGGTAGCTATTGTAAATTATATTGTTTCCCTTATTTCTTTTTCAGAGGTTTCTTTGTTGCTGTAGAGGAACTCAACTGATTTTTGAATGTTGACCTTGTATTCTGCCACTTTGCTAAACCTTTCTATTAGTTTCAGTAGGTTTTTGCTGAGTCTCTTGGGTTTTCTATGTATAGGATCATGTCATCCACACATAGAGATGGCTTTACTTTCTCTTTCCCAATTTGGATGCCTTTTATTTCTCTTTCTTGCCTTATTGCCCTGACCAAGACTTCCAATACAATGTTAAATAGAAATGGAGATAGAGAGCATCCTTGTCTGGTTCCCATTCATAAGGGGAATGCTTTGAGTCTCTCTCCATTAATAATAATGTTGGTCATTGGCTTTGCATATATGCCCTTTATTATATTGAAGAATTTCCCTTCTATCTCTATTTTTCTGATATTTCTGAAGAGGAACTGGTGTTGGATTTTATCAAATTTTGTGCATCAATTAATATGATTATATCATTCTTTTGTTTGCTTATGTGGTGGATTACATTGATTGTTTTTCTGATGGTGAACCATCCTTGCATACCTGATATGAATCTCACTTTGTCAGGATGTATTATTATTCTTTTTTGATATGTTATTGGATTCTGTTGGCTAGAATTTTGTTGAAGATTTTTCCATCTATGTTCATGAGGGATATTTTTCTGTTGTTTTCCTTTTTAGTGGTGTCTTTCCCTGATTTTGATATCAGTGTTATGCTTGGATCATAAAATGAGTTTGGGAGTATTCCATCTTTTTATGTGCTCTCAAATCTTTTAAGTAGTTTAGGTGTCAAATCTTCCCTGAATATTTGGTAGAATTCTCCAGTGAAGCCATCATGGCCAGGACTTTTTCTTGTGGGAAGTTTTTTTTTTTATGACTTGTTCAATTTATTTCCTTTTTACAACTCTGTTCAAGTATTCTGTCTATGAGTGGGTTAGTTTAGGTAGGTCTTGTGATTCTAGAAACTTGTCCATCTCTTCTAGGTTCTTGAATCTGTTGGAGTACAGTTCTTCATAATATTCTGTCAGTATCTTTTTTATTTCAGTTGGTTTTGTTGTGATGTCACCCTTTTTGTTTATTATTCTTTTTATTTGCATCTTCTTTCTTTTGTTTTGTTAGATTTGTCAATGGTTTGTCAATTTTGTTACTCTTTTTGAAGTACAAGCTTCTTGTTTTGTTGATTTTCTCTATTGCTTTTTTTGTTTTCTGTTTTATTTCTGCTCTGATCTTTATTATTTCCTTACTTCTGAGTGCTGTTGGCTTCTTTTGTTGCTTTTTTTCTAATTGTTGTACTTGTTGAGTTAAACAAGTTGAGTTCATTTTGATTCTTTTCCCTCTTTTTTTGATGTGTGCATTTATTGCTATAAATTGACATCTGAGTACTGCTTTTGCTGTGTCCCGTATGTTTTGGTAA
>NW_006922418.1:518520-520162 GCF_000298275.1 Orycteropus afer afer
TTTCCCTTGATTGGTGCATTTAGTCCATTCAAATTCAGTGTAATTAGTGATAGGTATGAAGTGATTGCTGTCATTCTATTGTGCTTTTTTGTCATGTTCTTGGAGTTTCCTTGGTCTATATACTTTTCTGAGTTGAGTTCATTTGTTGTCAAGAATTTCCTCTCTTTAGTTCTTTATTGTTGATTTTGTGCTTACTAAACCCATATGTTTTCCTTCTTTCTGGCTTTGCTTAGGGAGGTTGTTTATTTTCTCTGTGGTTACCTTGACTGAATTCATCTCTATATATTTTTGGAACAGTTTGTTCTATAAAGATATTGCCCTGTTTTGATCTCCATTTGGAAGTTTTGTACTTAGAACTTTTGTTCCCTCTATTTGCTTTGCTGCTGGTGTTGTGTGCAGATTGACTCCCTTGTTTTTCGTTTTGTTTTGTTTTGTTTTGTTTTTGTATAATGCTTTATGGGCTTATTTTGAGTATCTATTTCTGATTTGTTTTTAGTGTTGATGTCACATGTCCTGATTTTGTTGTTCTCTGTTGTGGGTTTTCTGTTGGAAGGACTTCCTTAAGCATTTCTTGTAGAGTTGGTCTAGTTTTCACAAAATCCCTTAATTTCTGTTCGTCTGAGAATGTCTTTATTCACCTTCTGTTTGATGGACAATTTGTCTGGATATAGGATTCTTGGTTGGAAATTCTTTTCCTTCAGTGTTTTGTATATGCCATCCCGTTGCCTTCTTCCTGCATGATTTCTGCTGAGTAATCAGAACTCAGCCTGGTTACTTGTCCACTGTAGGCAACATTTCTTTTTTTTTTTCCCATGCTGCTCATGAGACTCTTTGTCTTTGGTTTTGCAGAATTTGATTATGAAATGTCTTGGTGACTTTTTATTGGGATCTTCCCTATATGGGGTTCTTTGAGCTCCTTGGACAAATATCTTTCTTCCTTCATGACACAGGGAAAATTTTCTGTCAGCAAGTTGTCCACAGTTTTCTTAGTTTCCCCCCCACCACCACCTATTCTTGTTCTGGAATTCCAAAGTGGTGTATGTTGTTTCTTTTCATGTTGTCTCATATAGCACTTAGGTTCATTTCATTTTTCTTTTATTTATTTATTTTTATTTTAAGAGCTTGTTTTACATTCAATGTAACATGTACATTTAGTTTCATTCCCCATTTGCCATGTCCAACCCTAACCCAGTCTCTTCCCCTTCCTACCCTGTAACCCTCCCCCTGTGCCCCTCATAATTATGCATTTCTGTTCATCCTGCATTTCCTCAGTTTGAATGTTGGTCCTCTGGTGTCCCATGGTCTGTTGCTCTAAGGGATGTATTCCCATAGAGTATGTGGGTATGCCATCCTGGGTTGAGTGGTCTGGGTGTACATCTTGTTAACTATTGGGCTGAGAGCCAGCCCCTGGGGATGAGTTTTATTCTAGGTGCAGAATATATTCCAGGGCCATAGTATTGGGAGTCTCACCAGATTTCATCTGACCAGTAATTCTTGGATTTTGTTCCACATTTTCTCTCCCACTCTATCCAGGATCTCCATATTTGATACTTTCCTGAGTGGTTGGCATTGGTAGCCAGGCACCATCTAGTTCTTCTGGTCTTGAGGGCCATCATGTCCTAGGGCCAAATGCTTCTAAATG
>NW_006922418.1:521152-521738 GCF_000298275.1 Orycteropus afer afer
CACCAGCCACTCCTCAGAAGGAAGATGGGGCATTCTACTTCCATAGTGATACTGCCTCGGAAACCCAAGGAGGGGTCGCTATGAGTTGGGTCCGACTCAACGGCACATAACAACAACAGCAACAACAATATCAGTGTGTAGGCCCCAACTAGCCTGAAATTAATCCCTCTCCTTCCCTCCCCATCCCAGTAACCTACTAGGTGATTTGCCTTTCCCAAGCAAACTCTTCTCTATCTCTTTACAGCAATGGGCTCATACAGTACTTGTCTTTCTGCGATTGACTTATTTCACTCAGCATAATGTCCTCCAGGTTCATCCACATTGCGAGATGATTCGCAGATCCCTCATTATTCTTTAATGTGCCATAGTATTCCATTATGTGGATATACCATAATTTGGTTATCCACTCACCCGTTGATGGGCATTTAGGTTGTTTCCATCTCTTTGCTATAGAGAATTGTGCTGCAATGAACATAGGTGTCCATATGTCTGTTTGTGTGCTATATCTCATCTCTTCAGGACATATTCCTAGTAATGGAATTCCTGGGTCAAACGGTACTTCTATTTTCAGTTTATAAGGAAATGC
>NW_006922418.1:534522-543112 GCF_000298275.1 Orycteropus afer afer
GCTAGTTGGGGTTTAGTCCAATTCTGCATCCTTTCCTTCAAGGCTCAGGAGTCCAAGATTATCTTCTGTGTCTGTGTTAATTAGTTTCCCTTTTCTTTGTTGAAGAGGGTCTGTGCAATCCTTCTGCCTAGTCCGCCATCTTGTCCCGCCTCCTATGATGAAATCTTTTGATGCGCACAAGAATTTAATTTTTAAAAGGTCCCAGTCATCTAGCTTCTCTTCTATCTCCTGCATATTCTGGGTTATTCTTGACAGTCTATTTATGCCATAAATTAGGGCTCCCAGATTTGCCTTTATTTTATCTTTGATGAATTTTATAGTTTTAGGTTAAGTCTTTGATCCATCTTGAGTTTGTTTTTTTTTTATGTGGGGTGAGGTATGGATCTTATTTCATTTTTCCACAGGTGGATATCCAGTTTTGCCAGCACCATTTGTTAAAGAGGCTGTCTCTTCCCCTTTTAATGGGTTTTTGACCTTTATCAAAGATCATTTGTCCATAGATGGATGGGTCTACATCTGGACTTTCGATTCTGTTCCATTGGTCTATCTGTCTATCATTGAACCAATATAATGCTGTTTTGACTTCTTTGGCTGTATAGTAGTTCTAAAGATCTGGGAGTGTGAGATTTCCCACTTTGTTTTTCTTCTTGAGAAATGTTTTGCTTATTCAGCGTCTCTTTCCTTTCCATATGAAATTAGTAATTAGTTTTTCCATGTCCTTAAAAATTTTGTTGAAATCTGGATTGGGATTACATTAAATGTATAGAATGCTTTAGGTAGTATTGACCTCACAATGTTTAGTCTATCTATCTATGAACAAGGCAGGTCCTTCCATTTATGTAGTGTCCTTGTTGTCTCTTGTAGCAGTGTTTTATAGTTTTCTCTCTATAGGTCTTTTGTGTCTCTGGTGAGATATACTCGTAGATGTTTTATCTTTTTCATAGCTATAGTAAATGATATTGTTTCCCTTATTTCTCTATCAGGGGACTTCTTGCTGGTGTAGAGAAATCCAAATGATTTTTGTATGTTGACCTTGTATTCTGATACTTTGCTGAAACTCTTTTAGTTCCAGTAGTTTTTTTATTGAGTCCCTTGGGTTTTCTATGTACAGGATCATATCATCTGCAAATAGAGATAGTTTTAATTCCTCTTTGCCAATTTGTATGCCTTTTATTTCTTTTTCCTGCCTTATTACCTTGGCCAGGACTTCCAATACAATGTTAAATAGAAGTGGTGATAGAGGGCGTCCCTATCTGGTTCCTGTTCGTAAGGGGAATGCCTTGAGTTTTTCTCCATTAATAATGATGTTGGCCATTGGCTTTGCATATATACTCGTTATTATATTGAGGAATTTCCATTCTATCCCTATTTTGCTGAGTTCTAAATAGGAATGGATGTTGGATTTTGCCAAATGTCTTTTCTGCATCAATTGATATAATTGTATGGTTCTTTTTCTTTGTTTTGTTTATGTGGTGGATTACATTGATTGATTTTCTGATGTTGAACCACCCTTATAAACCTGGTATGAATCTCACTTGGTCCAGGTATATTAATTTTTTGATATTTTGTGTGATTCTGTTGGCCAGGATTTTGTTAAAGATTTTTGCATCTATGTTCATGAGTGATATTGGTCTAGTTTTCCTTTCTAGTGGTGTCTTTCCCTGGTTTTGGTATTAGTGTTATGCTTGTTTATAAAATGAGTTTGGGAGTATTCCATCTTTTTCTATGTTCTGGAATAGCTTGAGTAGCATAGGTGTCAACTTTTCTCTGAATATTTGATAGAATTCTCCAGTGAAGCCATCAGGGCCAGGTCTTTTCTTTGTGGGAAATTTTTTTTATGACCCGTTCAATTTCTTCCCTTGTTATGGGTCTGTTCAAGTTTTCTATCTCTGAGTGGGATAGTTTAGGTAGGTCTTGTGATTCTAGAAACTTGTCCATCTCTTCTAGGTTATCAAATCTATTGGTGTACAGGTTTTCATAATATTCTGTCAGTATCTTTTTTTTATGTTAGTTGGTTCTGGTGTGATGATACCATTTTCGTTCACAATTCTTGTGATTTGGATCTTTTCTTTCTTTTCTTTTGTTAGGTCTTCCAATGGTTTATCAATTTTATTAATCTTTTTGAAGAACCAGTTCTTTGTTTTATTGATTTTCTCTATGTTTTTTTTTTTGTTTTGTTTTGTTTTCTGTTTCATTTATTTCTGCTTTGATCTTTATTATTTCCTCACTTCTAGATCCTGTAGGATTCTTTTGTTGTTCTATTTCTAGTTGTTGGAGTTGATGAGTTAGAGTGTTGATTTTGTTTCTTTCCTCTTTTTTGATGTATGCATTTATTGCTATAAACTGTCCTCTGATTACTGCTTTCACTGTGTCCCATAGGTTTTTGTATGACGTATCTTCATTCTTACTTGTTTCTAGGAATTTTTTATCTCAGTTTTTATCTGATCTGTTACCCAGCAGTTTTTGCACAGTGAGCTGTTCAGCTTCTGTATGTTTGATCTTTTTCCTTGCTCTTCCTATTATTAATTTCTAATTTTATAGCATTGTGGTCCAAGAAGATGCTTTGTAGTAATTTAGTGCTTTTGCATTTATTGAGGCTTGTTTTATGTCCTAGTATATGGTCTATTCTGGAGAAGGATCCATATGCACTGGAAATGAATGTGAATTGTGCTTTTGTTGGGTGAAATGCTTTGTATATGTCTATGTTGTCCAGTTGGTTGATTGTACAGTTGAGTTCCTCTGTATCCTTGTTGAGTTTTTTTTTCAAGTTGACCTGTCCCTCTTTGAAAGTGGTGTGTTAAAGTCTCCTACTGCTATTGTTGTTGTTGTTATGTGCCGTCGAGTCAAACCCGACTCATAGCGACCCCTCCTTGGGTTTCCGAGGCAGTATCACTACGGAAGTAGGATTGCCCAACCTTCCTTCCGAGGAGTGGCTGGTGGGTTTGAACCGCCAGCCGCATGGATGGCAGGCAAGTGTCTTAGCCACTATGCTACCAGAGGAAGGTTGGGCAATCCTACTTCCATAGTGATACTGCCTCGGAAACCCAAGAAGGGGTCGCTATGAGTCGGGGCCGACTCGACGGCACATAACAACAACAACAACAACACTGCTATTGTAGAGTTGTCTATTATTCCTTTTAATTCAGTTACTATTTGATCCATGTATTTTGGAGCACTTTCATTGGGTGCATAAATACTTATTATTGTAATTTCTTCTTTGTCAATTGACCCTTTCAGCATCATTTAATGTCCCTCCTTATCTCTTATGATGTTTTTCTCCTTAATGTCTATTTTATCAGAAATCAGTATTGCTACTCCTTCCCTTTTTTGGTTTCTATTGGCTTGGTATATTCTTTTCTAACTCTTAACTCTTAATTTTTTTTCTATCTCTTTCTCTCAGGTGGTTCTCTTGTAGGCAGCATATCGATGGGTCTTCTTTTCTTATCCAGTCTGCCACTCTCTTTCTCTTGATAGGTGCATTTAGTTCATTCACATTGAGTGTAATTAGTGATAGGCACGAATTGATTGCTGTCATTCTATTGTGTTTTTTTGTCATGTTGTTGGTGTTTCTTTGGTCTTTATACTTTTCTGTGCTGAGTTTGGTTTGTTGGCTAATGCTTTCTCCCTTTTCTTCTTTCTATAAAGTTGGTTTTGTGCTTATTAAACCCATATGTTTTCCTTCCTTCTGGATTTGCTTAGAAGAATTGTTACTTTTCTCTGTGGTTACCTTAGAGTATATTCTTGTCTCTACATTTTTAGAACCGTGCATACTGCAAAGACATTGTCCTGTTTTCCTCTCCATTTGAGGGTCTGTACCTCGACATTTTATTCCCTGTGATAGGTTAGTTGCTGTTGTTGTGTGCTGATCGAGTTCCTTGGTTTTTAAGGTACAATGTTTTATGGTTTTATTTTGAGTATCTATTTCTGATTTGATTTCAGGATTGATTCCACGTATCCTGGTTTTTTTGATCTCTGTTGTGGGTTCTCTATTGGGAGGGCTTCCTTAAGTATTTCTATTAGGTTTGGTCTGGTTTTCACAAAATCCCTTAATTTCTGTTTGTCTGAGAATGCCCTGATTTCACCCTCATATTTGATGGATAATTTGGCTGGATATAGGATTCCTGGTTGGAAGTTCTTTTCCTTTAGTGTTTTATATATGCTGTCCCACTGCCTTCTTGGCTGCATGATTTCTGGTGAGTAATTGGAGCTCAGTCTATTTGATTACTATAAGTAATATTTCTTTTTTTCCCGGGCAGCTCTCAAAATTTTTTCTTTGTCTTTGGTTTTGGAAAGTTTGATTATAATATGCCTCAGTGTTTTTATCTTGGGATCTATCTTGTGTGGGGTTCTACGAGCTTTTTGGGCAAATATATTTTCTTCCTTCATGATATGGGAAAAGTTTTCTGTTAGCAGGTCTTCCACAATTTTCTCGGTGGTCTTTTTTGCCTCTTCTTGTTCTGGAATTCCAATGACCCTTACATTGTTTTGTCTCATGTCATCACATATAATTCTTAGGTTCTCTTCATTTCTCTTAAACCTTTGTTCTGATTTTTCTTCATACAGGCTACTGTCCAAGGATTTGTCGTCTTAGTGGGGATATGTGTTCTTTAGCTAGTTCTAAGCTACTCTTTTGTGCTTCTATTCTGTTGTGTAATTCTATCATTTTGGTACTCATTTTCTGCATTTCAGTACTCATCTTCTGCATTTCTAACTGCTGTCTTTGTATGAGTTGTGATTGTGCATTAATCTTATTATTGTGTTCCTGAATGATTCTCCTGAGTCCCTCCAGGTGACTGTGTTCTCCTTGTTTCTGTTTGGGGTTTCCTTAGGCTCTTGTATAACTCTATAAACATATCTTCTAAATTCTTTCTCAGGTAATTCTATTGCCTCCTCTTTCTCCATGTATAATGAAACCTTTCTTTGTGGTTTTGCTTCTAATGCCTTGTCCTGCTTTTTGTTTGATTTGAGATTGCCTGTTGTTTCCTAGATATTTTGAGGTTGTCTTTAACTGTTGGTTACATGTTGATTTGTTTTGTCTTGGTTTTATGGTTTAAAATTTTGAAAAGGTGAAGCTGGTGTATTTTATTTTATTATTATTATTGATTCAAGTGTGGTGGGTTGCTCTGCAGTTTTCTTTGTGATGGTGGAATCACTGTGTGGAATGTAGATATGGGTTTCTGTTTGTCATAAAGAGGATTTAGAGTTCGACTCGGGAAGTTTTATGTTGGCTGAGTTGGTTTCTTCTATTGGATAAATGAAGTTATTGGTGGAGAAGGTGTGATCGGAAACAGGAAAGTTTGCTGTTGCTAGGGTGGTTTCTAGGACTTTGAGCAGGCTGCTAATGATGATGTCGTACTGTTATTTACAGGCCCATGGCTCAATTTCAGGAAAGACTCCAGTTGTTAGTGGGTTGCCCCTTTGCGCCAGGCTCAGACACACACACAAAAAACCCACTCCCGAGACCCCTAGGTGCCAAAAATCTGACCCAATGCAACTTCCCGGCTCTGTGATTGCCCACATGGATGTTTCTCTCTCCACCCTGGCTGGCCATGGCACCGGCCCAACCTGCCAAGACCACGATCAGCTTGGGAGTTTGTAAGTAGGCCCACCTGAGGTGCCCAAGATGCGCTCGGTTTCAGCTGCACTGGAGTAGGGAGAGTGCCTTTTTGTAATCTGTGATCCCAATATTAGTGATACAGTCAAGCACAGACCTCTCAGTGTCACTAAGCTGGCCCAAGCCTATTCAGTGACCCACTGAGGGAGGAGCGAACCCACCCTCCTGGAGCACCAATGGGCTCTCTGCTTGGGCTTCAGTGGTGCTGGATGTGTCCGTTTGCACCTAGCCAACCCAAGTCACTGATAAAATCAGGTGCTGAAGGTAGATCCTTGGGCTGATCACTGGTATGCTAGTGTGGTTGCTGGTATGCTGATATGGAGTGTCTTCTGCCTTGACCCAGGGAGGTCTCAGATGGCCATTCTCGCCTGCCAGTCACTCCTCCAGGAAAGTCTCTAATGGCCTTTCTCAGCTGCCTGTCCATATTCCACAGAGTAGATTGTCTTTAGTTTCTTCCCCTGTACCTTTCCTTTAATTCTACTCCTCTAAGTTTGGTGCACTGTGACTCAGTGAGCTGTTCAGAGCACCAAAATCCCTAATTCAAACTGCTGTACCTAGTTCTTCAAGCACTAAGATGCTAGAGGGAAATAGCGTGGTGATTACTGATGAGACTCCATTTTGAAAATCTCTCTTCAGTTTTCTTAAATCTTTGCTCTGATTTTTCTTCATATAGGCTCACGTCAGGCATTTATCTTCTAGTTGGGAAATGCATTCTTCAGCCAGTTCTAGCTTATTTTTCTGTGCTTTCCCTCTGCTGTGTAATCCTGTAATTTTAGTATTAATCATCTGGATTTCTAACTGCTGTTCTTGTATGAGTTCTGATTGTGTATTAATCTTGTTGTTTTGTTCTTGAGTGGTTTTCCTGAGTTCTTCCAGGGTAATATCTGTGTTCTTCTTGGTTCTGTTTGAGGTTTCCTTAAGCTCTTGTAGAGTTCTATAAACATAGCTTCTAAATTCCTTCTCAGATAACTCTATTGCCTCCTCTTCCTCCATGTTTAATGAGATTTTTGCTTGGGATTTTATTTCTATTTTCTTATCCTTTTTTTTTTTTCTTGTTTGTTTGATTTGAGGTTGTCTGTTGTTTCCTAGACATTTTGAAGTTGTTTTCTTTAACTGTTAGTTATGTATTGATTTGTTTTTCCTTGATTTTATATTTAAATATTTTTTCAAAGGTGGAGCTGATGTATTTTATTTTATTTTATTGTTATTAATTCAGCTGTTCTGTGTTAGTCTGAAGTCTCTTTGTGTGTATGAAATCACTGTGCAGAATGTGGATGCAGGTCTCTGTTCATCATGAAGAGGATTTAGGGTTAGGACAAGCAGATGTTGTGGTGGCTTAATGTGGTTCTTCTACAGGATGAGGCAGGGGAGAGGCAGCATAAGGAGGTAGAAAAGAAAAAATAAAAAGCTCCAATGCACCAGTAGGAAGTCCCCACTTTCTGTGTTTATGTGGTTTGGCTCAGCTGCTAATGATGACATTATTTTGTCACTCACAGGCCCACAGTTCAAAATCGTCAAAGACCCTAATTTTTACAGGGCAGCTACTTTCCGCCTAGTTCAGACAGCCACAAAAACCCCATACCCCAGGCCCCTCTGTGCCAAAAAGATGTCCTGGATGGGCTGTGCCCCAGCCTCATATCATGAGCTCATCCCAGGGCCTGCCCACCTGTGGTGTGCTTCCTTTTCTGCTCCAAAGTCAGCAGTGACGTGAGCCAGACGGGTCTCTGCTCTACTTCTCAGAAATGCCACCCACCCTCTCAGCACAGGTCCCAAGGGTTACCAGTAGAAGACTTTGCTGTGGGAGACCAATTGTCTGGAGCCACTGCTGGCCTCCTGGTGCTCCTGCTTCACTGCCCAGAGAGTTTTCCATTGCTCTGCACCCCCAGCTCATGAGCTGCAGGGCAGGTTTGTTTATTTATATATTCTTCCCGGCAGTTTACCCTACCTCTCCTTTTTTTTTCTCTCCTTCTCCACTAAATCTGGACTTCTCCAACTTAATGAGCTGCTGACAGTCCCAGAATCCCTGCTTCAAACTGCTAAACCTAGTTTTTCAGGCATTAAGGTACTAGAGGGAACAAACCTAAGGGCTACAAGTAAGGCACCATCTTCCTGCTCTCCCTGAGTTCATTTTGTTATCAGATTTTCTTTTCATTTTCTTTGTTGTTTATTTTGTGTTTACAAAGTACTTATGATTTTCTTCTTTCTTGTTTTAATTAGAAAGCTTATTAATTTTCTTTGTGGTTACCCTGTAATTAATTTTTGTATTTCTAAGTTTGAAACACTCTGTTCTAACTTGATATCATCCTGACTTACTCTCCATTTGGAAGTTCTGTAATTGTATTATTTGTTCCATCTTTTTGTTGTCTCTAAGTGGGTGGAGTAATTGGTGGGATTGTGCACACAAATCTCTGTTGTTCATAAAGAGGTGGGCAGGTGTTACCCACCATCTGTCATTGATCCAATGGTGTTGGAGTGGGTGGTAGTAATGCTCTCCATTGGGTAATGTGGTAGGTGTATTTCTCATTTCCATTTGTCATTCTTTTTTGTCCCTTCTTGCCTTCTGAGATTTGTTTTGGACAAATAATGGCCGTTTGGTTTCATGTGGTTGAATGTATTGAGGAGTGCATTTCTCCCTGGTATTATTATTCACTTTATAGGCTTGTCTGTTATTTGTCTGAAAGTTGATCCTAGGGCCAATAGTCTCAGAGGTTCCACCAGTCTAGATCAGACCGGTAAGTTTTTTTGTTTTTTTTATATATTTGAATTTTGTTCTACATTTTTTCTCCCTTTCTTTTCTATTGTGATCCTGATCAGAGCAGTAGGTAGTTGAGGTGTAATAAATTACCTGGTATGGCTTTTCTAGCCATGTTGGTGTTGTTGTTAAGTGCCGTCGAGTCGTATCCGACTCATAGCGACCCCATGCACAGCAGAACGAAACACTGCCCGATCTCGTGCCAGCCCCACAATCCCTGCTAT
>NW_006922418.1:543872-551048 GCF_000298275.1 Orycteropus afer afer
CTGACGCACTCCCTTTAAGTCTTTGTAAACTCTGTGGTAGAATTTGCTGTGAGCAACCCAGGAACTTCTGATTGTAAAAGTTACCCACTTGGGGTATTTCTGTTGGGCGCAACACAAAGCAATGTTCTGGGAGGTTCCTGCTGTCTCAGGTGCTTAAAATTCTGATACTATGATTGGTTAGTTTGGCCACTCTGTCAGGCTCAAAAGTAGGCCTCCTAGAGGCAGAAGAAGTCTCTCTCTGACTGCTGGTTGAGGAAGACATGCTGCTGAAAGAGACCCGTGCTGCTGGGAAAGAGACAAGAGAGACACACATTGCTGAGAGAGACACACATTGCTGAGAGAGACACCGAGGGATATGCACTGTTGGGAGACAGACTGTGAGAGATTGTTGACAGACGGCAGGCTGTGAAAGAGACGGAGCGTTCTTCCTGAACTTGAATTATAGCCTGGTGCTTCCCTAATAAACCCCATAATCTGTGAGTTCTGTGTGGCCACTGTGAATTATCAAACCCAGGAGAGAGGTTGTGGGTGCTTTGGAGGAATGGTTGGTGAAAGGGCTGGAGGGAGGCAGCATGTCTGGCCTTGCAGGAATAGGCCTTGGGCTATTGGTAGTGCTCCTGTCTTCCTCTTGTGGGGTTAGAGGAGGTCAGGAGATGTGACCTCTTTGCCTTTTTTGCAGTAGTGTTAGCTAGGTACCACTTGTTTCTTCTGGTCTCTGGGTAAATGGAGGTTGTATTTCATGTGGTCCATTAGTACTAAGGACTAATTGTTGTTCCTCTGAGTTCTTTGATTTTCTTCACTCTTCTTTGCTCTGTATGAGGAGAGACAAATAATTGCATTTTAAATGGTTGTTTGCAAGCTTTTAAGAGTCAGTTGCTACTCACTGAAGTAGGATGCAGAACATTGCCTTTGTGGACTATGTCATTCCAATTGAACTAATTGTCCCCCAAGACTATGGTCCTAAGTCCCCAACTTCAGTGAGTTATTCCCTCGAGGCTATAGCTAAGAAGTGTTTAGAACTTTGCCCCTGTATGCTGTACACTATCTTTGGATATATTTACTGTGCATACAAGTACATGTGTAGAAATATCTTCTGCCAAACCTATATATACTCTTGGGTGCACTCCCATTTGCTTTCTCACATCTGTTCAGCTTGTATATATGTCTAGGTATCTACTCATAAATGTTGTTTGTTATTGCTACTATTGGAGGATTGTGTGTATAATATTATTTACCTTTGATGTCTTTTATTCTTTTGTACCTCCCAATGATTGCCTTTGCCATTGGCCATGTTGTGCTGCCCTCTCCCTTCACCCTCATTATTACGTGTCTACTCTCTATTAGTGATTTCTCTTCCCTTCCCCTTCCATCCCCAAAAACCATCAAAGAAAAAAAAGTTTCTTTCTCAGTGTAAGCCGTTTGTTTACTTTTTATAATAGTGGTCTCATACAATATTTTTCCTTTTGTGATTGACTAATTTTGCTCAACATAATGTCCTCCAGGCTAATTCAGGGGATATTTTTGGTTTAAGGTTTAAAGATTATCTCAAGGCAATAGATTCAGGAGTTCATCCAGTCTCCATGGCTCCAGAAAGTCTGGAATCCATGACAGTTTGAAATTCTGTTCTGCATTTTACCCCTTAAACATTCAGTAATGGTAGCCAGGCACCAGTGATATCATCGCAGAGGACACAATTATTCATGCAGACAATTAGTTATGCATTATATACTCTCCTCATATTCCTGACTCTCCTTCCCCTATTGCTCCAGATGACTAGAGACTAGTTGTTTAAAAGCTTATAAACTTTTAAGAGCCCAGATACTGAGGTAAAAACTAGGAGGTAGAACAGAAGCACTAAACATGTTATTAGGCCAGTTAACTTGGATGTTCCATGAAATCATGACCCTTAACCTCCAAACTAAGGAACCAAATCCCATGAGGTATACATATGCAGCCTCAACAGCTACTCTTTTTTTGTCTTTGTTGTAAATATATATATGATATAACTTCTGTCCATTTAAATTTTCACAGGTATACATCTTACTGACAGCAGTTACAGTAATAGACTGTACAACCCTACCCTTAATCAAGGTGATTTTTCCATCACTGTGAACCATAGGCTTTATTGATCTTTTTTTAAAACAAAAAAAAACTTCTGATTTCACTGATTCTCTCTACTGTATTTCTATTCTCTATTACATTTATTTCTGCTCTGGCTTTTATTATTTCCTTTCTTCTGATAGCCTTAGTTGTCTCTTCCTTTTCTAGTTCCTTAAGTTATAGACCTGGGCAATTAATTTGAGATCTTTCTTCTTTTATAATGCAGGCATTTATTGATATAAATTTCCCTCTGAGTACTGCCTTCATTGCATCCCATAGGTTTGAGTGTGTTGTACTTTGATTCTCATTCGACTATAAGTATTGTTCAGTTTCTCTCTTGATTTCTTCTTTGACCCATTGGTTAGTAGAGTTATTAAGTTTTTACATATTTGTATATTTTTCAGTTTTCATTCTGTTATTAATTTTTAGTCTCATTCCATTGTGATTGGAAAAGATACTTTGCATTACTTCAGTTGTCTAACTTTATTGAGATGTCCTTTGTGTCCTAAGATATGGTCTATCCTGGAAAAAGATCCATGTGCCTGAAAGAAAAATTGATAGTGTGCTGTTGTTAGGAGGAGTGTTCTATATGTCTGTTAAGTCTAGTTGGTTTATCTGAAAAACCAAACCCGCTGCCTTCGAGTCAGGTCTGACTCATAGCGACCCCTCCTTGGGTTTCTGAGGCGATATCATTACGGAAATAGATTGTCCAACCTTCCTTCTGAGGAGTGGCTGGTGGGTTTGAACTGCCAGCCTTCTGGTTAGCACTACACCACCAGAGCTCCCAGTTGGTTTATAGTGTGATTCAAACCCTCTGCTTCTTTATTGATCTTCTTTTTAGCTGTTCTATCCATTATCAAAATTGATGTAATAATGTCACCAATAATTTTTGCAGACCTGATATCTCTCCTTTCAATTTTGAATATAACGAGTTGGCTGAGATTGGGCCTGGGTACCTCTTTAAAGGCCTACATTGTATATGCTTAATTGAGAGACTTTTTGCTTAGAAGTTGATTATGTTCTTTATATGACTTAGCACTCAACATTTCACTCCTTATTTTCTCCTTCCTTACCTTATGGAAAAGTACACCTCACTCCCCCCCCCCCCCACACACACACAAGGCTATTGTGGCATAGAATTAAAGGTAACCACACAAAAATTGTGAATTCCATGCTCCTCTCTCATCCTTACCCCTGTGAATCAATCCCTTTCCTTCCCTTGGCTTACCACTATTCAAACTGGAGTGCTTCCCATAAATCATGTAATATATTCAGTTTGACATAAAAGGTCAAATAGGATGTTTTGAATTTCAATTTTTTTATCTACAAATGTGAAATATGCTAGAGAAAGCCATCAGAGAATTGATGTGCCCTTCCTGACTCATGTGCTCTACCTAGCCCAACCTAGAATGAAAAAAAAAATTATCTGACTGTTTACTCTCTTACAAGAATTGTGAGTATGAAGTTGTAGCCACAACCTCTGTGCAGTTGATCCACGGAGTACATCTATTAAGGAACACTTTTAGCCAATAGCAAAAGTTCTTACCACCAGCATTGTAGCAATCTGTCTTTTTTGAAAAGGAAAATTTTATTCTGATTTGGCTAAAAGTTTACAGAGCAAATTCATTTTCCATACAGCAGTTCATACACATTTTGTTTCATGACATTGACTGCAATTTCTTACAATGTAACAGCTCTCTTCCCACTTCCTCCCCTTACTTATCTCTTCCCTGTTTCCTTCCCTCCCATGTACTCCTGCCCTCCCAAGCTATCTCCCTGTGCAAACACTGCTCTTCTGATCTCCCATGATGATTGTTCCAAGCAGTGTATCTACCTGATATAAATGTTTACCCCATATGCCTGTCTATTGTTTGGCTGGAAGCCACAGAAGTGAGTTCAGTTCCAGACCTGAAGGATAACTCAGGAGTCTCACCAGGGTCTATCAGACCAGTAAACCTGGTCTTTTTTATGATTTTGAGTTTTGTTCCACATTGTTCTCACACTCTATCCATCTGTTGCACTGAACCCTTTCCAAGTGGTTGACAGTCTTTCCAAGTGGTTGACAGTTATAGCTGGGCACCATCTGGTTCTTCTAGTCTCATGGTCATACAGGGTGAGGATTGCATGGTCTACTAGTTGTAGCAATCCATCTTGCTTGAGGCTTAAATAGCCAAATGTTCTTTCTTCCATATATATCTTGTACATAACAGTCCTTTCTATCCTTTCTCACCACGAGTGCCTGGCAAGCGGAATGAGAAAGATTAATCATGAACTCAGTGGTCTATTAAATAATGAATATTAAAAATGAATTAAATCAACAGTTAAAGTGGTAAATGAAGAGATAAGTATGGGGTATAGACCTCTGTGAAGAGTTAAGAAAGAAGAAATTTGAGGCAATTCTTGAAGGATGGATAAGATTTTATTTGTGGTGAGGGCGGGGGCTGTGGCAAGGGTAGGATCCTGAGTAGGGTAACTGGTATAAGTAAAAGCTGAATATCAGGAAAATAGAGACTCGGGAATACACTAAAGGGAGAATCCTTTTGATTAGATGAATTTGGGAAAGTGAGCCTAAGATATATGTCCAAAGAGGTAGATTGGGCCTGATTGTGAAGGATTTTTTAGTGAATGACAAGCTAAGGAGTAGAGAAGATTTGCAATATCACCAAAGCTCAGTTTGAGGTTGATTTTTCTGTGGAATTGATTGAAAAGGTAAGATAGTTGGTCAGAGGGATACTTTAGAAAGACAAGGAAAAACTGGAGGCAATCAGACATCAGGCAAGATATATTAAGGCCCAGAAAGAGGATCAAAAGGGAGGACAAATAGAAGATACTGAATTGGAGGTGAGAGATGACCTAAATAGATAGAGGAAATGGAGAAAGAGGAGTCATGGGTAAATGAAAGGTTTGAGCCTGGAAAATTGAAAAGAAGAATAAAAAAGAGAAAAATTGGAAATAAGAAGCTTTTGGGAACGTAGAATAAGATATTACCTGTTTATAAAGAATTGTCGTAGAAACATTGACTTTGGGAACAGAAATGGTGTTTAAACATCATCTAGACTCCAGACTCAAGATGTTAGAACATCTGGAGATCATGAGTCATAAAGCCTTTATCTGAATACTTCCAAAGACAGAGAACTCAATATTTTGTAAAAGAGTCCATTTAATAATCCTAAAGCTCTGAATACTAGAATTTGTTTCTTAGATTTTGGCCCTGTACAAGAAAGAACTTTCTAACATTCAATGTGAGCTGCAGGAATAATGCGAGCTGCCTCTTGAGGTAGAGAGCCCCTATCATTGGAGGTGTTACAGACAAACTATTTGAACTGCTTGTCAGAATGTTGTATAGAAAATTATTTTCTCAATTTGGCAGTTAGATTATATGAACTCCAAGATTCCTTTCAACTTGAAAAGTTTATGATTCTAAAATTTCATTAAGTAAATGAGAAAACTGAGCTTCAGAGAGATTCAGTTGCCTTGTCAAAATCACAGTTAACTGTGGTAGAATTAAAATCTTAGATCTCCTAACTCTTAATCCATGCTCTTGGAAAGACAACTTCAATTCTCCTGGTTATACTGCCTTCTTCTTTTTTTCCTCTAATCCCCTCCCCTTGTGACTAGGGAGTAGAAATATTAAGCCAAACAATTTAATTTATTGATCAACAAGCAGATTCAAGATGGCTAAATGATTCTTGCAGTGTAATAAATTACCTGGTATGGCTTTTCTAGCCATAAGTCTTTGTAAACTCAGTGGTGCAATTTGCTGTGAGCAACTGAGGAGCTCCTGATTGTAAATGCTATCACCTAGTTTATTTCTGTTGGGTGTGGCACAATGCAATGTTATGGGAGGCTCTCTCTCAGGTGCTTAGAGTTCTGATGCTATGATTGGCTAGTTTGGCCACTCTATCAGGCTCAAAAGGAGGCCTCCTAGAAGCAGAAATCTCTCTCTGACTGCTGGCTGAGAAGAACGTGCTGCTGAGAAGAAACACACTCCTGAGAGACATTCACTGCTGGGAAAGAGATGCAAAAGACACACATTGCTGAGAGAGACAGCGAGGGACATGAACTGCTGGGAAAGAAACAATGAGAGACTGTTGGGTGAGAGATGGCAGGCTGAGAGAGACAGAGCATTTTTCCTGAACTTGAATTGTAGCCTGGTGCTTCCCTAATAAACCCTGTAATCTGTGAGTTCTGTGTGCCCACTGCAGTGAATTATCAAACCAGGCAGAAAGATGGTGAGTGCTACGGGAGGAACGGTTGGTGTCAGGGCTGGTGAAAGGGCTGGAGGGAGGCAGCATGTCTGGCCTGGCGGGAATAGGCCTTGGGCTACTGATGTTGATTCTGTCTTTCTCTTGTGTGGTTAGAGGAGGTCAGAAGAAGTGGCCTCCTTGTCCCTTTGGCAATTCTCTAGTTCATGCAGAGTGTCTCCAAGATTAGTGGCTTACCCAGGATGAACCCAGTTTATACATGTCATCCCAGCATAATTATTAATACCTCCCTATTTCACTGTTGAAAGTGTCCTGATTTGGACAAGATAGTCATCCTACCAATGGCTGACCTGGGAGGCCCTAACCTTCTACACAAACTTTGATATAGTAAAGCAGTTGATGTCAGGTTACAGTGCACACCACTGTTTATTTGATTTATCAAAACATCACCTTTCATCATAAAAGCCATCTCAAAGAAGATTCCTTTTAGAAATTACATGTTTAGAAGATTTTAAGCTTTGTGGATGTATCCTCTGAGTTTTATGTACTTTGTATAATATTATTATGTCCTCACATTTGGATATTGCTTTAAAGTTTATGAAGTACCTGGACTAACAAGATCTTTTAACGAGTAGACAAATAATTAGTGTGCCTGTTTGGGTAGTGGATTATGCTAAAAGGGATTAAGGGTTGGAGAAAATAATCCTTAGCTTCCCTCAAGCAGTGAAGAATCTGATTGGCAATGGACTCTGCATGAATTTATTCACCTGTATACTTTGATGTTGTTGTTGTTATTTGCCGTCGAGTCGGCCCCGACTCATAGCGACCCCTCCTTGGGTTTCCGAGGCAGTATCACTACGGAAGTAGGATT
>NW_006922418.1:551823-553873 GCF_000298275.1 Orycteropus afer afer
ATGGATTACAACTCAACATAAAGAAAACAAAAATCCTCACAACTGGACCAATAAGCAGCATCATGATAAATGGAGAAAGGATAGAAGTTGTCAAAGATTTCATATTACTTGGACCACAATCAACACTCACAGAAGCAGCAGTGAAGAAATCAGACCTCATATTGCACTGGGCAGACCTGCTGCAAAAGAGCTCTTTAAAGTGTTGAAGAGTAAACAAGTCCCTTTGAAGACTAAGATGCGCCTAACCCAAGCCATGGTATTTACAATCGCCTCAAGTGCATGTGAGAGCTAGACAATGAATAAGGAAGACCAAAGAAGAGTTGATGCTTTCGAGTTGTGGTGTTGGCGAAGAATACTCAAAGTACTGCTAGAAGAACTAGCAAATCTGTCCTGGAAGAAGTGCAGCCAGAATGCTCCTTGGAAACGAGAACAGCCAAACTTTGTCTCACCTACTTAGGTCATGTTCTCAGAAGGGACCATTCCTTGGAGAAGGATATTATGCTTGGTAAAGTGAAGGGTCAGCAAAAAACGGGAAACCCTCAAATAAATAGATTGATACAGTGATTGCAACAATGGGCTCAAGTATAGCAAGCATTGAGGGGATGTCGCAAAACCAGGCAGTGTTTCGCTCTGTAATGCCTAGGTCACTATGAGTCAGAGCTGACTGGATGGCACCTAACAACAACAGCAATAGGCTGTGAGCTCTTTAAGGGCAAGAGGAAGGGAGGAAGGTGTTTATAGAGCCACAATCTAGTGGCTTGGGGAGTAGAAAGGTGGTGGGTTTTCAAAACACAAAAGCCAAGATTATGTCAGTTCCTCATGACTCTCCATGCACTACTCTGACATTCCTAGGGATTTCCAGGGTCTTGGCATGTGATAAACGTATTATAATCACAAAGTAGTCCTGAAGCAGCGGAGCCATCTACTCATAAAAGTAGCTTTTTGTGGTGGTTAAGTTTGTGTGTCAGGCAGGGCCTGGTTGAGTGGCTGGGCAGCTGGATGTAGTATTCCCCATGATGACACTGGTAATCAACCCCATAGTGGAATCTACTGTGAGCAGCTGAGTAGCTGCCTTTGGGTATGTAGTCTGCTTCCCATATATGAGAAACAGCTTTGGGAATGGTCTCTAGTTTATGGCACGCTTGAACCTTGCATGTAGCAAAGTCATTGTTCAGCAGCCTGCCATGCTCTGCTGATCTTGGGACTTTTAATGGACTTGAATTAATGGCCTCCCATGTGGTTTGGTTACATCGGGACTGTGCCATTTTATTTGTTGACCTTGGTCTTGTTAGCCACAGCAGCCAGTAGCTGCCTGAGTGAAGAGATGCCTCTAGCTTCAGTGGGCCGGGAGAAAGAGGCAGAGCTGAAACCCAAGGTTGAGGGGCTTTTACCCAGCCCCTAGAGCCTGCCACTTTGAACTCAGACTTAAAGCCTCCAAACTGTAAGAGAATAAACTCCTGTTTGTTCAGCCATCCTATTTGTGGTATATTCTTGTCAGAGTGGCACTAGGCAACCAGAAATCTTTTCTTTCCAGACCATTCTTTGTCAATCCAGAAGCAATTTGGCATGTAGTCAGCATGCCAGTCGGGAAAGCAGGGATTAGAGAGTGCCATGTGTAGGCTATGTCTTGGATGGCTAATTCCTTTAAATTGATCAAAGTTGAACATATAATGGACAAGAGCCCTTAGTAGCTTGCTCTCTAATGGGCCACTATTAGCTGGTGTCAGGGAGACTATATAGTTCTTTTAAAGTTCTTGTCAGACCTTCTCTTATCCACCTCACTATAATGTCAACAATAGTGTCAATTCCAGAAGAAGCCAGAGAAGGAAAAAAACAGACATTCACAGGAATCAGATAACGAATGGAAGAATTGTGTGGAGGGCACAAACAGAACAAATGTGGAGGTTTTGGGTGCCTACTCCTGCACCTCTCCTTTCAATCCCAAAGACTTGCTGTTGTTGTTGTTATTTGCCGTCGAGTCGGCCCCAACTCATAGCGACCCCTCCTTGGGTTTCCGAGGCAGTATCACTACGGAAGTAGGATTGCCCAA
>NW_006922418.1:554998-558417 GCF_000298275.1 Orycteropus afer afer
GATCTTCCCCATTACAAGTCCTCTTCTGAATCCAGCTTGCATTTCTGGAAGTTCCTTACCAATATACTGCTGCAACCATTTTTTAATTATCTTCAGCAAAATTTTACTTGCGTGTGATACTAATGATATTGTTTGATAATTTACATGTTCTGTAGGATCACCTTTCTTTGGAATGGACACAGATATGGATCTCTTCCAGTCAGTTAGCCAGGTAGCTGTCTTCCAAATTACTTGACATAAATGAGTAAGTGCCTCCAGTGCTGCGTCTGTGTTTTGAAACATCCCAATGAGTATTCCACTAATTTCTGCAGCATTGTTTTTTTGCCAATTCCTTCAGTGCAGCTTGGACTTCTTCATTCAATACCTCTGGTTCTTGATCATATGCCACCTCCTGAAATAGATGAACATCGACCAGTTCTTTTTGGTACAGTGACTCTATGTATTCCTTTCATCCTCTTTTGATATTTCCTGTATCATTCAATATTTGTCCCATAGATTCCTTCAATATTTCAACTCAAGGCTTGAATTTTTTCTTCAGTTCTTGCAGCTTGAAAATGCTGAGTGTGTTCTTCCCTGTTGGTTTTCTAACTTCAGATCTTTGCACACTTCATTATAATAATTTACTTTGTCTTCTCAAGCTGCTCTTTGAAATCTTCTGTTCAGCTCTTTTATATCATCATTTCTTCCATTCACTTTAGCTACTCTGCATTCATGATCAAGATTCAGTATCTTTTCTGACATCCGTTTTAGCCTTTCCTTCCTTTCCTATCTTTTTAATGATCATTTGCTTTCTTCATTTATGATGTTCTTTATGTCATCCCACAACTCTTCTGTTCTTAGGTCATTGGTGTTCAATGAGTTAAATATGTTTTTCAGAAAGTCTCTAAATTCAGGTGGAATATAACCAAGGTAATATTTTGGTGCTTGTGCACTTGTTTTATTTTTTCTCTGTTTCACCTTGAATTTGCATATGAGCAATTGATGGTCTGTTCCACAGTTAGCTCCTGGCCTTGTTTTGACTGAAGATATTTAGCTTCTCCATCACCTCTTTCCACAGATGTAGTCTGTGGAAACACTTGGATAGGCTTGGGTCAGCTTAAGTGGCATGTACAGTCACCATTTATGCTGTTGAATAAATGTATTTGCAAGTCCTTAGTCTTGCAAAATTCTATCATGCAATCTCTGGCATCATTTCTATCACCAAGGCCATATTTTTCAACCACTGATGATTCTTCTTTCTTTACAACTTTCACATTCCAATCACCAGTAATAATCAATACATCTTCATTACATGTTTGTTCAATTCCAGTCTGCAAAAGTTAGTAAATATCTTCAAGTTCTTCATCTTTTGCTTTAGTTCTTGGTGCATAAATTTGAGTTGTAGTAGTAGTATTAACTGGTCTTCCTTGTAGGCATATGGATATTAACCTATCACAGACAGCATTGTACTTCAGTGTAGATCTTGAAACATTTTTTTGATGATGAATGTCATGCCATTCCTTTTCAATTCATCATCCCCAGCATAGTAGACCACTTGACTGATTCAAAGTGGCTAATACCAGTCCATTTCAGCTCACTAATGCCAAGATACCGATCTTTATCTATTCCATTTCATTTTTGACAACTTTCAAATACATTCCACATTCTGATTATTGATGCAGCTGTTTCTTTCCATATTGAGTCATGCTCCATCAGCAAATGGAGGTCCTGAAAGCTTTATTCCATCCATTTCATTATGGTCACCTCTACTTTGAGGAGGCAGCTCTTTCCCAGTCATATTTTGAATGCCTTTCAACCTGAGGGGCTCATCTTCTGACACTATATCAGACAGTGTTTGAGGGCTATACAAAAAAGTTTTCCAGTGATATATCAGACAGTGTTTCACTGCTATTCATAAGGTTTTCACTGGCCAATTTCATTAGAAGTGGATGACCGCATCCTTCTTCCAAATCTGGCTTAGATTCAAAATGGAGTCTCATCAGTAATCACCACACTATTTCCCTCTGGCATCTTAGTGCTTAAAAACTAGTTACAGCTGTTTGAATTAGGGACTTTGGTGCTCTGAACAGCTCACTGAATCAGAGTGCACCAAACACAGAGGAGTAAAATTAGAGGAAAGGCACAGGGAAAGAAATTAAGAAGATCTACCCAGCAGAAAATGGACAGGCAGCCGAGAAAGCCATTAGAGACTTCTCTAGGGGAGCGACCAGCAGACAAGAATGGCCACCTGAGACATCCCTGGGTCAAGGCAGAAGAAACCCCATATCAGCATACCAGTGACCACACCAACATACCAGCAAACACCCCAAGGATCTACCTTCAGCATCTGATTTTATCAGTAACTTGTGTCGGCTAGGTGGAAAGGGGCACACGCAGCACCACTGAAACTCAAGTAGAGAGCTCATTGGTGCTCTAGGAGGGTGAGCTCACTCCCCCCTCAGCAGGTCACTGAATAGGCTTGGGTCATCTTAAGTGACATTGAGAGGTCTGTGCTTATCTTTATCACTAATATCAGGACCACAGATTACTAACAGGTACTCTCTCAACTCCAGCGCAGCTGAAACCACATACATCTTTGGCGCCACAGGTGGGAGGATTAACAGAAATCTCCTGAGCTGATCATGGTCTGGGTGGGTTGGGCCAGCACTGCAGGCAGGCAGGGTGGGGAACGAAACATCCACGGCTAAGCATAGACCTAGGAATTTGCCTTGGATCAGCTTTTTGGTGCCAAGGGTCCTCAGGAGTGGGGTCTTTGCTTGTGTCTGAGCCTAGTGGAAAGTTGTGACACCCTAACAACAGGAATCTTTCCTGAAATTGAGCCCTGGTCTTGTAAATAACAGTGCAAGGTCATCACTAGCAGCCCGCTCAAAGCCCTAGAAATCGACCCTAACAACAGCAAGCTTTCCTTCTTCCACTTCCATCTTCTCCACCAATAACTTCACTCATTCAACAGAAGAAACCATCCTCAGCCAACATGAAACCTCCTGGTTTGAACTCTAAACCCTCTTTACAACAGACAGAAACCCATATTCACATTCCACACAGTGATTCCACCATCACAAAGAAAACTGCAGAGTGACCCAGCATACCTGAATCAATAATAAAATAAAATATACTAGATTCACCTTTTCAAAATATTAATCCATAAAACCAAGAAAAATAAACCAACATGTAACCAGGTAAAGACAATCTCAAAATGTCTAGAAAACAACACACAACCTCAAATGAAACAAAAATACAGGACAAGGCATTAGAAGCACAAACAAAGGTCTCATTATACATGGAGGAAAAGGAGGCAATAGAATTATCTGAGAAGGAATTTAGAAGATATGTTTATAGAGCTATACAAGAGCTTAAGAAAACCCCAAACAGAAACAAGGAGAACACAAACAGTTCCCTGGAGGAACTCAGAAAAATCA
>NW_006922418.1:558977-560156 GCF_000298275.1 Orycteropus afer afer
ACCAAGAATCCTTTATCCAGCCAAATTATCCATCAAATATGTGGGTGAAATCAAGGTATTCTCAGATAAACAGAAATTAAGGGACTTAGTTAAAATGAGAGCAACCCTATAAGAAATGCTTAAGGGAGTCCTTCCAATAGAGAACCTACAACAGAGATCAACAAAACCAGGATACATGTCATCAACACTAAAACTAAATCAGAAATAGATACTGAAAAAAAGACCATAAAACATTATACCTTAAAAACCAAAGAACTCAATCAGCACACAACAACAGCAACTAACCTATCACAGGGAATAAAACTTCTAGGTAGAGACCCTCAAATGGAGAAAAAAACAGGACAATGTCTACACAGGACACACTGTCCTAAAAATGTAGAGACAAGAATATACTCCAAGGTAACCACAGACAAAAGTAACAATTCTTCTAAGTAAATCCAGAAGGAAGGAAAACATGGGTTTAATAAGCACAAAACCAACTATAAAGAAGAAAACGGAGAAAGCATTAGCCAACAAACTGAACTCAGCACAGAAAAGTACGTGGACCAAGGAAACACCAACAAAACAACAACAACAAAAAAAAAAACACAATAGAATGAAAGCAATCAATTCATACCTATCACTAATTACACTCAGTGTGAATGGAATAAATGCACCTATCAAGAGAAAGAGAGTGGCAGACTGGATAAGAAAAGAAGACCCATCGATATGCTGCCTACAAGAGACCACCTTAGTCACAAAGATGAAAACAAATTAAGAGTTACGGGATGGAAAAAAATATACCATGCCAATGGAAACCAAAAAAGGGCTGGAGTAGCAATATTGATTTCTGATAAAATGGACATTAAGGTGAAAAACATCATAAGAGATAAAGAAGGACATTATATGATACAGAAAGGGTCAATTGACAAAGAAGATGTTACAATAATAAATATTTATGCACCCAATGAAAATGCTCCAAAATACATGAAGCAAATATTAACTGAAATAAAAGGGATAATAGACAACTCTACAATAGTAGTAGGAGACTTTAACACACCACTTTCTTTTTGTTGTTGTTGTTTGTTTGTTTGTCCAATCAAATATTTCTTTTTTTTAAATTTATTTATTTTTATTTGGGTGAAGATTTACAGAGCAAATTCACTTTCCATACAGCAGTTCACATATACTTTGTCTCAT
>NW_006922418.1:570965-571659 GCF_000298275.1 Orycteropus afer afer
CACTATGCTACCAGAGCTCCCTGGGGGATATTATGCTGAGTGAAATAAGTCTCTCACAGAAGGACAAGTACTGTATGAGCCCATTACTGTAAAAAGACAGAGAAGGGTTTTCTTAGGAAAGGGAACTTACATAGTATGTTACTGGGATAGGGAGGGAAGGGATCAATTTTGGGTTAGTTGGGGCTTACACGCTGACATGGGTAGGGGGAGGGGATATATGGGAAGTATATATGACCACCATAATAACATTGGGAAATGAGAGGACACTGAATTGTGCACATAAGGGATAGATGACAGATGCTATTACCAACCAATGTGTCCACAATGCCACATTGCCATTAACACCAAACACTAGGCTATACAGATAAACACTTAAACACCTGAGATGATCACATGGGGATCAGTGAACAGAGGTATAACTCTAGACCAAATATAGATTCAGCTGAGGCTAATCTTGCACAGATACCAGTGATACAAAATACCTGCATTCCTTATAGAAACAATAGAGGACAGACACAGAGTAATCCCTCACAGACATCCAGACACAATGGGAGAGAGAGCCAATAGATCTACCATCTCAGGACCATAGTACTGGGGGACACCAGACTCAATTGGCACAACAAAATACATATAAGCATTGCTCCACATCCTACATTGGTGAGTAGCGACTGGGGTCTTAAAAGCTTTCAAGCAG
>NW_006922418.1:572482-574525 GCF_000298275.1 Orycteropus afer afer
TGGCCCCTAGCTGCCCTTCAGGTCTAGAATTGAACCCACGCCTGTGGCTTCCTGCCAAACAATAGACAGGCTCCTTGGAGATAACAATCATGGGAGACTAGAAGGGCTGTTAATGCACAGGGAGACAGCTCAGGGGGGAAGGAGTGCAGGGGGGAAGAGGTAACTATCGGGAGAAAGTAGGAGGGGAACTGTCGTAAATTGTTGTCAATGTCATGAGACAAAGTGTATGTGAACTGCTGTATGGAAAGTGAATTTGCTCTGTAAATTTTTACCCAAATCACAATTAAAAAATAAAAAAAGAGTAAATGTCAAATTCAATACCATGAAAGAGGATCCCAAATGCAATGTCACTCTATGAGAGCAAGGGATTTGACTTGTTCATCACTATAACCTCAATTCCTAGAAAAGTGCCACATGCATAAAAATACTTGTTTAATGACCACAATGAGATACCACCTCACACTCACTAGGATAGCTATTAACTTTTGTTAATGGAATATAAGAAGTGCTGGACAGAGGTGTGGAGAAATTGCAACCTTCATGAATTGCTGGTGGGAAGGCAAAATTGTGTGATTGTTGTAGAAAATAGAATGGTAGTTCACAAAAAAATAAGCATAGAATTACCTTTTGGTCCAGCAATTCTGCTTGTATGCATATACTCAAAAGAATTGAAAGCAGGAATTCAAAGTGATATGTATACACCAATATTCATTGCAGCATTATTCACAATAGCCAAAAGATAGAAACAGTGCAAGAATTTAAAAAAAAAATGACTATATACATAAAATAAAACATTACTCAGACATAAAGAGAAATGAAGTTTTGATACATGCTAAACCTTGGATAAAACTTGAAAACTATCCTAAGTGAAATAAGCCAGACACAAAAAACAAATATTATATGATCTCACTTATATGAAATATTTATAACAGGGAAATGCAGAGAGAGAGAGAATAGATTAGTGATTACTAGGGGCTGGAGGCAGTGGATAATAGGGAGTTACTGTTTAGTGAGTACAAGACTTTCTGCTTCATGTGATGAAAAAGTTGTGGGAATAAATAGTTGTGATGCTTGCATAACACTGTGGATGTGATTAGTGCCACTGAACTGTACACTTAAAAATGGGTAAAGTGACAAATTTCATATTTTATTTTGCTACAATAAACATTTTTTAAATAAATTATTGAATGAAATAATTGATTAACCAGGAGAATGTTGTGGGTAATCAGAGCATGGTGTTCTGAAAAGAATTCTTGGCCAATAATCTCCTGAAATGGAATGGTTTCTCACCTGGCAACAGTAGAGCCAGGAAGGAGTGTAGATCTCCAAGAGGTAGCTACAGCTTGAGAAGCATCCTTTATCCTAGGGATAGAGCCTTGTCTCCTTCCATAACCAGAGGACTTGGATATCACTGAATTTTCCAACTTGCTACTTCCTTTCCCCAACATTCAAAGAGAATAAAGGCCAAAGCCAAGTTTTTGTTTGACTACACCCAATGGAGTGGTTTGGCCAAGCAGCATAAAAATCATTCCCCCTGTCTTCAGCTTCTATTCCAAGATCTATCCCTTAATTGTTTTTCCCTATTCAAAACCGCTGGCCATCAGAGGTAGGAGACTTCTTAGCTATTGGCTTCAACTTTTAGTCTTCCCCCTCACATACTCTGACACCGTATAGCTGGCCACTTCATCCTTAGCAGCAGAGTTTCTGGTTTTCCCTAATCTGTCACTTTGATTAACTCTCCATTCAAATCCTTTCTCTTTTATTTGTTTTAGATACCTGCAGCAGAAAACAACCCTTTCCTTGTTGGCATGCACTATTGGTACTCCAGCCACAGTAGTCGGAACCAGCACTGCAATGTTTGTCGTGAAAGCATTCCTGCCTTATCTAGAAATATTATCATCTGTGAAGGTACTTTCCTGATTCCTTTATGAAGTGGAGCTCGTTGGGTGGAAATAGGGGTGAAGGAACTCATATGGTTTTAATGTCATTGACTCACACTAGGTGTGATGTGTGAGGTTAAGACTGAGAAAATGAGATGGGAGG
>NW_006922418.1:574860-584621 GCF_000298275.1 Orycteropus afer afer
ATGATCACAAGGGTTGGAGACACAGAAATCATCTCATTCTTATCAATTCCCATTCAAATTGGGATAGTAGGAAGTTAAGCAGAAGTAATAAAAAGAATGGGATCATATGGGAAATAGACCTTTGGAGATGGACCAAAACAATTTAGAATACATATGGATTCTACTTTTCATAGCAGCTTAGGTAAGGGAATTAGAATCTTAATTGTCACCAGACTCACATCTATCTTCATTTTCTTCATCCTATCATATAGTCTGCAAAGTCAAATCTCACAGAATATGTGCTTTGAGAGCAAGCAAAGACTGCAAGTGGAATACTTTGTCTATCACTGATGACCTCCTTCTGCCTGCAGATGAAATAGTGAGTACCAGCCATGCCTTCCCACAGTCACTCTCTCCCATCTCCCTTTCAGTCAAGTCACACAGGGGAAGGAAGATTTCTTCCCCCCTCAAGATACCCCCCAAGTAGGCTTCTTTCTCAGGCCCACAATCAAACCAGTCTCCAAGAATGAGAACTCCCTGTGCTCACTTGCCTTTGGTCATTAGCATTGGCAGTGGGGAGGGAAACATCAGGAAGAATTTCCTTAACATTCTCCAGGGGGCACTGGGAAGTACAGTTATTCCAATTGGCCTTTCCTCTCCTTATATCTCTAACTGCTACCTCTTGTCTCTTTTCGCCCTTCAGAAAAGCATGCCACATCAGTGGATAGAGGGAAACATGTCTGTCAGCTCTCAGTGTGCAGTGTGTCATGAGAACTGTGGCAGCTATCAAAGACTTCAAGATTTCCGGTGTTTATGGTGCAATTCTATAGTAAGACTCATCTCCTAACTAGTTAGGGAACTTGACTTTGGGAATAGAGGTGGCTTTGATTTGACTGTTCGTACATATAGATAGAGATCTCAGAGACCCATACCCCAAAATATAGATTATACTGATTCTATCCTATAGAGTTCAGTATCCTGACTTTCCTGATCTGGCTCTGGGGTCTTTGGGAGAAAAATTTAAAACTTTCATCTCTAATGATTCTTTTTTGGCAAGGCTTTCTAGCAACAGGGAAAAGTTTAACTCTCATGAGGCACCATGAGTAATTCAAAAATAAGTTCTGAGTCTACCCTCAATAAACTTTCTACATTACTTACTAACCAGTTCCCTAGAAACTTGTAAGCTTTGTTAATTAATAACAATTAAGAATATTGACACATGTTTTGAGTGTTTTCTGTGTATGATCTCTTTTAATCCTTATAAAAACCTTAAAAAGTAGGCCTCATTGTCCCCATTTTACAGACAAGGAAAGTGAGATTCATGCAGCCAGTAACCAGAAGATTCTTGACTCATACATAATTCTTTGAAGACTGTAACTACAACACTACAATACCTCTAGATAATGGTTCTCAACTGGGGGTCATTACCCCCTTCCAAACATTTGGTACTGCTTGGAGACATTTTTGGTTGCCACAACTCGAGGTGGGGAGAGGAGGTATGGGGAGAGACTTAGGATGCTGCTAAACCTCCTAAAATGTACAGGACATACCTTGATAACAAACTATCTGACTTAATATGTCAATAGCGCTGAGTTGGAGAAACCATGATCTATACTTTCCAGACTTTTAGACATTTCTCTCAAACTGATTATCTGGACAAGAAGTATATGATTATTCTTGGAAGACTCTGGTTGTCCTCTGGCTCTATTTTAATTACTTTTGAATAACTGGGACAGGTTCACACTCCTCAGGAACTGTGTAATAATAGTCCTTGAGGATCTTGGAAATCTGAAAAGAATGACCACTTGGGGAAAAGGCAATAGAGTCTCAGTTCTGTCATTTCCCTGCTGTTTGATCTTGGGGAAGACCCTTCACTCCTCTGAATTTTGGTGTCCTTGGTTCTAAAATGAGCCTAATAATGTCTCCCCTACCCCTACCACACACAATTATTATAAGGACTGAAGTGTGACAACATATTATTAGGAGTATCCCTCTTTTACTGCAAATGAGCTCCCCATTCTGAGGACCATTAAGATAAGGTCCTAGTATTAGTGGCTTCTCAGTGCCTATAGATGAGGATCTTCTGAAGGCCACCTTTGAAAGAATGAGTGTTTAGAGGTCACACTTAGGGACAACCCAGGCTCAGGACAGAAAGGAGGTATCCATGTGTGTCAGGGGCATGTCTGTGGCACCAAATCTCAGAAAGGAAGATTTGAACACTAGCGACCCAAGTTTTAGGACTAGAATTCAAGACTAATCAGTGTTGTTCCCCCCCCCCTTTTTTTTCCTCTTCTCTTGTTGTTTCAGGTGCATGAAGACTGCAAAATACGGTTTTCCAAGGAATGTTGGTTTGGACGTCATCGATCATCAGTCATTCCTCCCACTGCCCTCAGCGACCCTAATGGTGATGGTGGGTAGCTCAATCTTAACTTCAAGATTACAATGAGGAGTAAGGGAAGGGGCAAAGGAATGGAAAAAGGACTATAAACAAATTATTATTTACTAGTAAAACTTTGGGGGAAGTAGGAGTGTGTATGTGTGTGTGTGTGTCTGTGTGTACTAGATCATAGTGCTCTTACAACCTTTGAGGTGATGAAGGTTGGTGTGTAATGTATATGTACACAGACATATGCTCTGTGGCCTCTGTCTCTGTTATTTCTGACTGACAGAACTGATCTCAGTTTTGGTTTTTTTTAATAAGTTCCAGACACTAGGCAATCCTTGAACTAAGTTTGTTTGTGTCCTGGTGGTCAAAGTAGAACTGCATGAAGATTCTAGGTTATATTACTCATAAAATGGAAACTAACACAAGGGCTATCACCAAATCTGAATTTAACATGATCATTGCCCCAATACACTGAAGTAATGCTTTGTCTGTTCCTGGACACTAGTGATTTATTGATCACTCTATTCACAGGTGAATAAAGAAATCTAAAACATGGGCAGTGCCAGAGCTCATAGTCATTGTAGATCCAGGATATTGATGTAACATGACAATGAACAATTAAAGGTAGCATATGCTAAGTGCCAAAGCAATAATAAAGACACTTGGAGACCATAAAATGTTGGGAGTGTTAGCCAATTTAAGAGGTTGAGCAGGAAAGAGGTAATGATGGAATAAATTCAATAAGAGCAAACTTTGTATAGACTCTTCTATCAAGAAATATCCACTAAGTTAGAACAGAGAAAGCAGAAGCAAAGGAAAGGGGCATTTTGTTTAATTTTTGTGTCTTTTTTTTTTTTTTAAATATATGTGATATGGAGGCAGCATGATGTAAGACTTTTTAAAAAGAGGGGGAGTTCTTGGAGAAGGCCAGGCAACCATGGATTTTAGTGACTTACTAGTTAGATGACTTTGGATAAGTCACTTACATTCTCTAAGCTTTGGTTTCCCTATCTGTAAATGGGGATAATTGTAAGGATAATTTAAAACATGTATAGGATATATGAATGCAGAAACACAAGCCCAAAGAATCACTGTCTTAGTTATCTAGTGCTGTAACAGAAATGCCACAAGTGGATGGCTTTAACAAACAGAAATTTATTCTCTCACAGTTTAGGAGGCTAGAAGTTCAAGTACAGAGTGCTTGCTTTAGGAGAAAGCTTTCTCTCTGTGTGTCTCTTGGTCTTAGGAGGATCCTAGCACAGGGACCTTGGGTTCAAAGGATGTGCTTTGCTCCTGGCTTTTCTTTCTTGGGGGTAGTATGCCCCTTCTATCTGTTTGCTTCTTTCTCCTTTTATCTCTTGTAAGAAAAATGGTGTTGCAGGCCACACCCCAGGGAAACTACCTATACATCTGATCATTGCTGTGATGGGACTAAGGGTGTTGCATCCCACCCTTAATCCTCTTATACCTGATTGTCTTATCACATGAGATCACACCATGGGGTATCATTACATATCTGCCACATTACATAACATCATTACATAACTGCTAAACCACTGAGAATCAGGGCCCAACCAAGTTGACACAAATTTTGGGGAGTCACAATTCAGTCCATGACAACCAAAAAACTAAATCCCTAGTCTTAAACAACTAAAGCCCTAGTCTTCTAGCCTAATGAAAACTATCCCAAAATCTCCAAAGTAATGATTCAGCAGTTACATTCTTTGGCACTTGTTAGTAATGCATTTTTTTCAGTTCATCTTTCTTTCCTTACTTTTTCTTTACATCCCTGACTCTCCTTTCTTCCATCAAGCTGTTCATTTGTTTCTCCCATTACTCATTATTAAAAAGTGAGAGATGTCAAGCTCAAAATTACATATTAAGCTTAAAAGACCCAATCTGTTTTTACTAACACTCAAAGAAATTTAGAAATATAATATACTGATCATTGACATATTACTGGTTCACTATCAGGGAAGAGACACACTCCCCATTAATTTAAGTCTGTGTATGTTACCTTCACTCTCCATATGGTCAATTTCACTTTCTGGAGCAAAGTTCAACTCCTTCCTGGAATGTTTAATCTATATTTCTCAATACAGCAATAATTTTTAAGTCAATGAAATGTTGGTTCACTGATCATTTCTGGACCAGTGGATCCAGAGATGGATGAGTTAGCCTATTAGATTAATATATTAGATTTATAAATTTCTTAGAGTGTTAGTAAAATAGGTCAGTTGCCTATGTCTGTCTCCCACCATAGACTTCATCTTTAGCACTTACTTCAATACCTTTCTATATCATAGCACTTAACTCAAATCTGGGTAAATGGTATGTGCACAGTCAAGATCTGTTATATGTATTCATTAATATATTCACTAGCTGCTGCTTGTATGTAAGGCTCACTGCCAAAAAATCTAAAGAATAAGAGATGACTGAGCATCCCTGAGTCACATGGAGGCAAAATAGTGCTAGTGAAGTGGTTATCAAACTTGAATATACATCAGAATCACCTGGAAGGCTTGCTAAAACACAGATTTCTGGCCCCTACCCCAAGAACTTTTGATTAGGTAGATCTAGAATGGGGCCCAAGAATTTGCACTTCTTGATCCACAGCCTATACAACTATGAGACCAGAAGAACTAGATGGTGCCTGCCTACCACTGTCAACCACTCAGAGGGGGATGGATCTATGTAGGAGATCCTGGATAGAGAGGGAGAACAATGTGGAACAAAACTCAAAATCATTTGGGAAAAAAAGGGGGGGACAGGTTTGCTGGTCTGATAGAGCCTGGTGGAGCCACTGAGACTATGGCCCCTAGCTGCCCTTCAGCCACACCTGTGGCTTCCAGCCAAACAATAAATAGACAGGCATAAGAGTTGAAAATTTACCTGAGGTAGACACACTCCCTGGGGAGAACAATCATGGGAGAAAGAAGGGCTGTTTATGCATAGGGAGACAGCTCAGGGGGCAGGAGTTCATGGAGGGATGAACACAGGAAAGAGGTAACTATTGGGAGGAAGTGGGAGGAGAGCTATTGCATTGTGGTAAATTGTAGTCAATGTCATGAGACAAAGTGTATGTGAACTGCTGTATGGAAAGTGAATTTGCTGTGTAAATTTTCACCCAAATCACAATTTTTTTAAAAAAAATTTGCATTTCTAACAAGTCCCTGATGATGCTAATGTTGCTAGTCCTGGGAGCACACACCATTATTTACTAACTGTGTTACCTTGGAGAAATTATTTTACCTCTTTGTGCCCATCTATCACTTTGTTCTGTCAATTGGGAATAATAGTGATACTCTTAAGAGTGTTGCAAAGATTAAATTAGTTAACATTTGTAAAAGATAATCTAAAAAGTAGAAGAAGGAAAATAGCAAGCCAAACTCATGCCAATTTAGCATCCTTCTGTGGTGTGAAAAGAACAAATTTGAGAGGGTTTTCCTGGTTTGGGACACTGTGGTTGTGTTAATACAACTTAAAGAAGCATGAGCTTTTTGCGACAACCTCTTTCGGGCTGTTGATTCACCTGGAGTTTAAAGTCAACTAAGTCCCCTAAGCCCTTTTCGCACTTGATGCTGCCAAGCCAAGTCCCCATTGTCCTACTCTGGTGCAATTTATGTCCTTGAGCCTAAAAGCCAAACTTTATATCTATTTCTTTTGCATTTAATCTTCTCTACCTACTTAGCTCATTTTTTAATCTTGATTCTGTAGCTCTCCCTCCAGCTTTGGAAATATCAAAGTTGACAAGTAAGCCATCTATGTTTTCATTTGAATTTTTGGATGAAATTGTTGAATAGCACCAGGACCCTCTATTCTGCTTAACATCAGCCCATTCAAAAGCAATCTTGTGGGCACAATTATTTACCTACTTTATGCTATGACTCTGCCCAACAGTGTTA
The DNA here is from genome assembly GCF_000298275.1 of Orycteropus afer afer. Lineage (NCBI taxonomy): Eukaryota > Metazoa > Chordata > Mammalia > Tubulidentata > Orycteropodidae > Orycteropus > Orycteropus afer. The sequence goes on from NW_006922418.1 coordinate 581,131, forward strand.
CATTCCAACCCACAATGTCACCCATTTTTGTCACCTTCTTCATAAGACTCTTGACAAACATGGCCTTGTTCAAATGGAGATGTTCTCTGACTCTGAAAGAAATGCTATATGGGACTACACCTGTGCTCTCCTGGGACTGGCTTCCTGCCAATTTTGCTTCCTTTTGCCGTCACATCTGGGACCACTTTAGATTTGGTGCTGAAGTTCAAGTTCGAGTTGCCTTAATTATGCAATTACCTAGCAACTTCCTATCCCCCCCCAGATTATGTTATTAACAATTGCAATATGATGCTATTGTACATATAGAGCAATGAACATCCAGAGAAATTAAGATGTTTTTAGTAGGTTAGTGAGTAAACAGGGAAGACAGCCAGCTGTGCCACACAGCTGCATTCTCCTGTAGAAGTACTGCAGAAGGCATCCCATGCTCCAGGCTCTCAGATCTAAGAATGATTTCAACTACACTATCCTGTCTATGGGAGCTCTGGTAACACAGTGGCTAAGACATTTGCCTGCTAGCCAGACGGCTGGTGGTTCAAACCCACCAGCCACTCCTCGGAATGAAGGTTGGGCAATCCTACTTCCGTAGTGATACTGCCTCGGAAACCCAAGGAGGGGTCGCTATGAGTCGGGCTTGACTCGACGGCACATAACAACAACAACAACAACATCCTGTCTATGTAATTTATAGACAGCATTAGCATGTTTTTTCTTATTTATTAATTTAATTATTGACTAAATATATTCATATAGTTCACATTATTTTCATTTTAAATATACACACACATATACACACACACACACGTAATATTCAGTGAAAAATACTGCTCTTCTTTCTCTCATCTTCTCAGTCTCCTACAGCACTACCTCACCATCACTCACAAATAGTTCCTCACTGCCGTTAGTTTCTTGAATGTCCATCCATTACTTCTTTCTTATAGTAAATATAAACATTTATTCTTATCCCTCCTTTGTAACACTATGCACATTTTTCTGCACCAGGTTTGTTTGTTTGTTTTTCTCCTTCACAGTATATTTTGGAGATCTTTCTGTTTTTTTCACAGTTGCAAGAGATCCTATTATATGGATATACTATAATTTATTTAACCAGTCCCCTATTGATGGATAATTTGGTAATTTCAGTCTTTTGAAATAAACCATGCTGCACTTAACAGCCTCACACCTCTCATTTTACATATATATCTATATGAAAAATTCCCAAAAGTGGAATTTCTGAGACAGATAATATTCTATTGTAGTTTTTACACCATCAAATTGCTCTGTATAAGACTTGTGCCATTTTACATTTCCTCCTCAGTGTACAAGAATACATATTTCCCCATGGTCTCCTCAATCAAGTGTATTATCTAACTTTTGGTTTTTCCCAGTGTGCTACCCAAGGGAAAAACATGGTACCTTGGACTAGTTTTAATTAATATATTTCTTTGTATGAGTAAGTTTTAACATCTTTTCATCTTTAAGAGTCAATTTATATTTCCATTTCCCATCAGCATAATTCCTATCTTTTAAAGTTCATTTTTATCTAAACACTAGGAAACAGATTCGTTTTGTGATCAACTCATTTTGCATGTAAAGAAATGAGGCCCAAACACAGTAGTTTGCGCACTACCACTAATACCTGATCTATAGAAAGGGACTATTGCAAAGGGCCTTTGACATTATAATTATTGAGACATGGACAGGTTTATTCCAGGTCCTCTGGCAGGGTGGGTCCTTGCTTCCAACCATAGATCACAGGTCCACTAGATATTGACAGGAAGCTGTTTCCATAAATCCTTTAATTGGGGTACATACCCAAAGTCACACACTCACCTGTAGGGTGTTGACAGGAGGAGGCTGAGTGAGGAAAGGAAGCACAGAGCAGAGTCGGGTTCTAAAATCAAGGAGATGTAAGTAAGCCTGGGGCCAGGCTGGGGCTTAGATCTGCATTTTTTGCTAGTACATTAAAAAAAATCACCATTTTTTAAAATTATTTGGAGTTATTCTTAACACCACCTCTGATACTATGCCTCCTATACATGCAGTACTAGTGTATTTTTTTTTGAAAGATCATTGCACCTAAAGCATAATAAAAAAAAGAATAAATAAATAAATAAAAATCACCACCTTTTGACTGCTTTCTTTAAATATCTTACATCCTGCCCCTAATGTTTCAATTCCATACTGAATAGTCTCACCTTTGCTTTTTGTTTGTTTTGGTTTCTAAAATTTTTTAAATTGTGATTTGGGTGCAAATTTGCAAAGCAGATTCATTTTACACTCAAGAGTTCATACACATTTTGTTTCATGATCATAATCCCCACAATGGAACACCTCTCTGCCCATCTCCTCCCTGTGATTGCTCCTTGCCTGTGTCCTTCCGACTTAGGACTCATCATTCCTGTCTGTCTAGTTTTCCCCCTACGCAAAGGCTGCCTTTCTGGATCTCTCACAGTTGGCAGTTCTAAGGGGTGTATCTCCTTGTGGTAGGTGTTCAGCTCATGGGCATTTCTATTGTTTGGCTGAGAGCTAACTAATGGGAGTGATTCCACTCCAGGTCCAAAGGGTAACCCAAGGCAGTAATCTCTGGACTTTTCACTAATGTCTATCTGACAAGTAATTTGAGTCATTTTGGTGTTTTTGGATTTTGTTCCACATTTTTCTTCCCACTCTATCCAAGATCTCCAATTTTGATCCCTTTCTGAGTGGTTGAGATGGTAGCGGGGCACCATCTAGTTCTTCTGGTCTCAGAGTCATATAGTCTGAAGTTCCTGTGGTCCATTCGATGGGTCCAGGAGTGTGAGGACTCCTACATTGTTTTTCTTTTTCAATAGTCCTTTGCTTATGCGAGCTCTCTTTCCTTTCCATTTAAAGTTAGGGATTGGTTTTCCCATGTTCTTAAAGAATGTTTATGGAATTTGGATTGAGATTGCATTGAATATATAGATTGCTTTGGGTAGTACTGACATTTTCACAATGTTGTCTTCCTACCCATGAGGATAGCATGTTGTTCCATTTATGTAGGTCTCTTGTAGCTTTTTGTAGTAGTGTTCTGTAGTTTTCTTTGTATAGGTCTCTTGCGTGCTTGGTAAGATTTATTCCTAAATATTTTATCTTTTTGACAGCTATAGTAAATGGTAATGTTTTCCTTACTTCTTACTCAGAAATCTCTTTGTTGATGTGGAGGAATCCTACTGATTTTTGTATGCTAATCTTGTATCCTACCACTTTGCTGATTTTTCAATTAATTCCAGTAGTTTTCTTGCTGAATATCTCAGGTTTTCTGTATATATAATAATATCATCTGAAAATAGATAGTTTTACTTCTTCTTTATCAGTTTCAATGCCTTTAATTTCCATGTTTTGCCTTTTTGTCCTGGCTAGGATTTCCAACACAATGTTGAATAGAAGTAGTGATAGAGAACATCCTTGTATGGTTCCCATTCACAATAGGAATGCTTTAAGTCTCTCTCCATTGAGAATAATGTTGG
>NW_006922418.1:585032-593651 GCF_000298275.1 Orycteropus afer afer
TCAAGGTTATGCTTGCTTCATAGACTGAATGAGAGTATTACAACTTTTTCTATATTCTGGAATAGTCAGCTCTTCTCTGATAGAATTCTCCAGAGAAGCCAGCTGGGCCAGGGATTGTGAGTGTGTGTGTGTGTGGGGGGGGGTGTTTAATGGCCTACTCATTTTCTTCTTTTGTTATGAGTCTGTTCAAATTTTCTGTCTCAGTCTGTGTTAGTTTAGGTAGATCTTGTCTTTCTAGAAATTTGTTCATTTCTTCTAGGTTTTGAATTTGTTGGAGTACAGTTCTTCGTGGTATTCCGCTATTATCTTTTTTTATTTCAGTTGGCTCTGTTGTGCTGTCTCCCATTTCATTTATTCATGTTATTTTCATCTTCTCTTTATTTTCTTTTGTTAAATTTGCCAATGGTTTGTCAATTTTGTTTGTCTTTTTGAAGAACTAGCTTCTAGTCCTGTTGATTTTTTCCATTGTTTTCTGTTTTGTTTTGTTTTCTGCTTCATTTATTTCTGCTCTGATCTTTATTATTGCTCTTCTTCTTGAGACTATAGGTTTATTTCTTGCTTTTTGCTAATTGTTGGAGTTGTTGGCTAAAGGTGTTGATTTTGATTCTTCCTTATTTTTTGATGTGTGCATTTATTGCTATAAATTGACCTCTTAGTACTGCTTTTACTGTGTCCCAAAGGTTCTGGTATGTTGTGTTTTCATTTTCATTTGTTTCCAGGAATTCTTTTTTTATGTCACACTTTATTTCTTCTGTTACCCAGTGGTTCTTGAGCACTATATTATTCAGTTTCCATGTATTTGATTTTTTCCACTGGCCTTCCTATTACTGATTTCTAGTTTTATAGCATTGTGATGCAAGAAGATGCTATGTAGTATTCAATGCTTAAAAATTTATTGAGGCTTGTTTTGTGGCCTAACATATGGTCTATTCTGGAGAATCGATACATACACACTGGAAAAGAATGTATATTGTATTTTTGTTGGATGGAGTGCTCTGATTATGTCTATGAGATTACACTGGTTAACTGTGTTGTTGAGATCTTCTGTATCTTTGTTGATTTTTTTTCCTAGTTGTTCTGTCCTTCATAGACTGTGGTGTGTTAAAGTCTCCTACTACTATTGTAGAATTGTCTATTTCTCCTTTCAATTCAGTTAATGTTTGATTTATGTATTTTGGAGCTCTTTCATTGGGTGCATAGATATTTATTATAGTAATGTCCTCTTGGTCAATTAAACCTTTTAACATCATGTAATGCCCTTCTTTGTCTCTTATGCTGGTTTTCACCTTGAAGCCTGTTTTATCAGAAATTAATATTGTCACTCCTCTTTTTTGGTTGCCATTAGCTTTTTTTCCCCCATCCCTTGATTTATTTATTTATTTATTTTTTCTTGTTATCTAAAATGGGTCTCTTGTAGGCAGCTTATTTACAGGTCGTCTTTTCTTATCCAATCTGCCACTTTCTTTTTTTTTTGACTGGTGTGTTTAGTCCATGCACATTCATATACTTAATGATAATTTATTGCTGTCATTCTTTTGTATTTTTCATTGTGTTGGTGATGGTTTCTCTGTTCCAAATATTTTTCTGTGCTCAGTTCATTTTTTTTATTGTTTCATTTCCCTTTTCTTTGTTGTTGTTGATTTTGAGCTTGCTAAACTTTGTGGTTTTCTTTTTTCTTCTTTTAGTTAGAAAGCTTGTTAATTTTCTTTGTGGTCTCACTGTACTAAATTCTTACCTTTCTAAGTTTGCCAAAGTCTGTTCTATATAGACATAATCCTACTTCCTCTCCATTTGGGTTTTTGTGATGATACCACTTATTCCCTCTCTTTGTTTTATTGGTGTCATTTACAGATTGACTCTTCTCTATCTCTATTTACCTTTTTATATGCTTATTTCAGTTTTAAGAGTTCTTTTGCTGGGTTTCTAGGTGGTGGTGTCATGTGTCTTGATCTTAAATTTTTGTCTTACATTTTTGGTTTTCTGTTGGAAGTATTCCTTTTAGCATTTCTTATAAACTCAGTCTGGTGTTTACAAATTCCCTTAATTTCTGTTTGTCTGGGAATGTTGTAATTTCACCCTCACATTTGAGGGACAGTTTGGCTGGATATATAATTCTTTGTTGGCAATTCTTTTCCTTTAAGGTTTTGAATATGCCATCCCATTGCCTTTTTGCCTGCATGGTTTTTGCTGAGAAATCAGAGCTTCATCTTATTGTTTGCTCTTTGTAGATAACATTAAGTTTTTCCTGAGTTGTTGTCAAGATGCTTTCTTTGTCTTTGGTTTTGGAAAGTTTGATTACAATATGTCTTGGTGTCTTTCTCTCGGCATCTATACTGTATGGCATTCACTGAGCTTCTTGGACAGACATTTTTTGCATTTTTCAAAATATCAGGGAGAATTTCTGCTAGCAAGTTTTTAACAATGTACTCTGTGGGTTTTTTTTTTTTTTTTTTTCCTCCTTTTCCTTTGGAATTCCAGTCAGGCATCCTTTCTTTCTTTTGATATCATCCCATAACTCTTAGGTTTTCTTCATTTCTCTTCATTCATTGTTCTGATTTTTTTTCATACAAGGAAATACATACATGCAAGGGATTTGTCTTCTAGCTGGGAAATGCATTCTTCAGCAAGCTCAAGACTACTCTTTTGTCCTTCCAATGTGTTATCTATCACCATAATTTCAGTGTTCATCTTCTGGATTTCTGATTCCTGTTTTTGTATCATTTCTAGTTGTCTATTTACTTTGTTGCTATGAATCGGATCTGACTCAACAGCAGTGAGTTATTTACTTTGTCATTTTGCTCTTGTATGATTTTCCTGAATTCTTCAAGGGTTTTATGTCTTCTCCTTGCTTCTGTTTATAGTTTCCTTGAGCTCTTAAAAAATAAAAAATATAAAAACTTGAGCTCTTGGAAGTTCTTTTGAATACCTTATAAAATAGTTCTATTACCTCTTCTTCCTTGGGGATATTCCCTAGTTCTTTAGTTTGGGAATTTGCTTCCACTATCTTGTTCTGTTTCTTTGTTTGAGTTCAAGTTGTCTGTTGCTCTGAGAAATTTTGAAATTGTTGTTTTTATTTGTTGGTTGTGTCCTGATTTGTTTCAGCCTGGTTTTATGTTTTGTTTTGTTTCAATATATCTGGATGTGTGTGGGCACATTGTGTCAATCCCTAGCTTTCTCTGGGTTGGTGGAATAATTGGTGGGAATGTGGGTGCAGGTCTCTGTCATGAGGAGGAGCTGTAGTTGGATTGAGCAGGTGTTTTCCACCATCTGTCATTGATCGTGTGGTGCAGGAGGTGATGATGGTACTCATACATTGGGTGAGGTAGTCAGTGTAGTAGATATGGCTGCCTAGTGAAGAGTCTTCCACTAGTCACTAGAAAGACATTACTCTTCTTGCCATTGGATGAAGTAGGGAAAAAAGAAAAAGAAAAACAAGGAGAAAAAGAGATGGAAATGAGGAAAAGATAGAATAAAAATATAAGATAAAAAGGAAAAAGTTAAGAAAAAAGAAAAAAGTGTGGGCAAGATGAAAGATTGGTAAAAATGAAAGAAAAAGAAGAGGGAGAACAAATAAAAAGGAAGAAAAATTAGGGAAAAGGAAAGAGAAAAATAAGTGGAAGATAAGGTAATTGAGCAGGAAGGACTTTTCTAGTTATGGTCAACTGGCAGCCCTGGGTGCAAACAGTTGTGTCAGAATTCTCTGATCTACTGGAGTGCACATCTGTATAGATGTAAGAAGCCTAGCATTATTAGGTACCTCCAAGAAAGTAGTCTTTAGGTGTGTGTCTCTTGTGATTAGTGTGAGAAAGATCAGCCAGTAATGCAGGTGCAGGAAGGGATAGCTGTAGCCCATGGCTCTATTTGTAGTGGTTTGCTCAGTGTGGTGTTCATCTGTCAATCAAGTCCCTATGGTTCAAATCATCAGCAATCCTGCAGGAGAAAGATGAGGCAGACTTCCTCTGCAAAGATCCACACACCAAAACCCCAGGAGGTGGCATAATTTTGTCCCCAAACAGTCATTATGAGTTAGAATTGACCCAACAGGATCGGGTCCTGTTTGGGTTTGGGTTATTCAGGGAGATTTCTTCTATTGCCTTTCCCTTACTTCCTTCTTATTCCACAACAACTTATGCTACTGGAATTCTGACTCACTTCCCTGTACATTTCTCTTTCACATGGCTTTAGTGCATGTTGAAATCTTCCCAATCTGTCTACCCTATGTCTTTAATGCTGTGACAATTCTGTGAAATTTTTATTTTGTTTTGTTTCCTCCTTGTCCTCCTTTGTGTTTTTAATGGCTTCTCTTCAGCTGGTCTGGCTTGTTTTCTTTCCCCAGTCACTGATTTCACTCTGCCTCCCTTTCCTATCTGCACTTAATCTAATGCTTTATCTTCTCATTAGATGCTCAGAATCCAAGATCATTATTTGTATCTATTTCACTTGTTTTTTTCTGGGTCTCTGTTATAGAAGGATTAGATGGAGTGTTTTAGCAGGATGCCATCCTGTCTCCACCTCCTCCTCACCTTTGTTTCCATACTGCTTCTTCTAACATCTTGACATCTTATCCAAACCCTGTCACCTCTCTGACCTCATCTTCTGCCACTTTTCCCCTCACTAACTCCACTCCAGCCATGTTAGCCTCTTATTCATCATTCCTCAGACACCCCAGACAGTCTCTCTTCTTTCTTCTTCCTGAAACACTTTCCCCCATGATATCTGTGTGGTTCACTCTCTCACTTCATTCAACTATCATCTCAAATGTCACATTCCCAGAGAGACTGTCCTGACTACCCTATCTAAAATAATACCTCCTTCAATCTGTGTACCCTTTCCCTGCTTTATTGTTCTTCATAATACATTATGTTCTATTTTATTTTTATGGTGTGTCTCCCTCTATTATAATATAAGCTGCACAAAAGCAGAAACTGTCTATACTGTCCACCATCCTAGTCTCAGAACATGGAACAAGGACAGGCACAGAGAATGTCCTCAATATATATCTATTGAATGAATGAATGGATCTTAACTACTACTATGTCAAGATATTACTTTTTGTTTAAAAAAATATTGAAAATGGTACTACTTTTGGATAAAGTGTTCAGAGAGAATAACTAGTTCCGAGTTATGACTCTAAGGGGATACAACAGGCCACATTTGTAATTGTGAGTCCTAGTAAAGCCTGAGGAGCCCGGGAGGTACAGTGGTTAAGCACTTGTCTGCTAACTGAAAGATCAGTTATTCTAACTGATCAGCAATTCTAACCTATCACCCACTCTGTGGGATAAAGTTTTGGCAATCTGCATCCATAATGATTTACAGCTTTGGAAACTCTAAGGGGCAGTTCTACTCTCCTTATAGGGTTGCTATGAGTCAGAACTGACTTGATGGCAAGGGGTTTGGTTTTCTGTTTTTCAGCAAGCCCTGAAAATTTGGAGCAAGCTGGCTGCCTGGTTAAGGATATTTTCAAGCTCCACTAGCCAGCAAATGGGAATTGTACCATAGAGGAAGTCAACCTTAGATTTTATTCCAGCCATGAAATCTGTCCAACTCAGCAGCCTTCCCTCAGGCTCTTTCACCTAGGTTAGTACAAATAGGACATCTCAATGCACCTTACTGTTTTCACTCAAGAGTGAGCCACTTGCTTTTCGTCCTATGCATTTATTTTTACTGCACAGCCCTAGCAAGTCATGAGCTCAGAAGCTTGCCAGCTTGGGGACACTGTTCACTGACTGTCTTACAGTCAATAGGCTCTAAGCTTCAGCATAAGCTGGCTTACTTTGAGTATTTAGACTGCTATACACCATTTTTCTATGGGGAATGTCAGTGTTGGGGATTATTAAAAGACTTTCCCTTCTTCAGATAATTTCTTTATAGTATTTTTTTTCCCTTGAAAGTTAGTGTGGTAACATATATTGCTCTGCTAGAGCCTTAGAGAAATAATTAGAGCTCCCTACTTCATCCCACATTGTTATACTTTGTCATTAGCTGTTGGCTAAATGGAAGCCTTTCCTCCAAATTTCTCCTACTCTTTCTTCTGACCTGGTATCTTCTTATTGTGAGAACTGAGCTCACAGTTAGAATGAGGATTATTTGGCATGCTGGTCCTCTTCTTGATCTCTCACTTTTCTCCTTCCTCAATTTCCCCACCCAAAAAATCAAACCTACTGCCATCAAGTTGATTTCAACTCATAGTGACATTATATTCCCATAGCATTTTACTTATCCTTGGTTGTGGCAACAATTATTTTATTCCTTATCTTCCAAAATATTCTTGTTTATGAAACTGTCTTCCCAGCTTGAGGGCAGGGCCTACATTCCTTGCATGATGTGTGTGGGATATAGTAGTTGCTTGGAAAATACTGTTTATCTGTCAACTTCTGGGAAAACACGTTTAAGCCCCTTTAGGTTGTATCCTGAGTTTTCCTTTGTTCCTCAGTCTCAGAAAACTGAGACAGGTACTCAAAAAGTCCTTATAAAATTTGATGCTAAGTCATGTCTCATTTTTATCTCAGTGGCCCTGTTGTGCTTTTTTGTTTACTTCTTCTTCTTCTTCTTCTTTTTTTCTGTGCGTGTGTGTGTATATTAGGCCAATTAGTGGTTTCTTCAGAGTTCTGGAGTCTTGATTGGTCATCAGCCTGTTCATGTCCCCTACTTATCTTCATCAACTCCAAAAGTGGAGATCATCAAGGAATCATTTTACTCAGAAAATTCAAGCAATACCTTAACCCATCTCAAGTGTTTGACCTGACGAAGGGTGGACCTGAAGCAGGGTAAGCATGGGATAGCAGATATACTTGGGCATATAGAAGGGACTCTTTCCTTTATTCATTCTAGACTAGGATAAGCTTCCTGGGATCAGTCCTTATGTCAAGACAGGAAAGAGCTGTTTTCCCAAGTCAGGATACAGACACATAATTCCAGAGTATTTTGAGTTGACTGATTGGAGGATGGGAGATTGTGTGGTGCAGTGATTAAGGCATTCTGCTGCTAACCAAAAAGTCAGTGGTTCGAACCAGTAGCCACTCCATGGGACAAAGATCTGGCAGAATGCTTCTGTAGAGATTTACAGCCTTGAAAACCTTATGGGGGCAGTTCTACTCTGTCCTTTAGGGTTGCTATGAGTAGGAATCAACTTGATGGCAGTGGGTTTTGTTGGAGGACCTTTAGCATTTTCCTAGAGCTTCGGGCTCACATTCTGCTCTCAAATTTGCTCCACCCTTTCTCATTGGAAGAGATAAAACTCTGTCTTCTGGCCTCAGAGGAAGAGGCAATGTATTTTGCTTATCTCCTATCCACTTTTTCTGCCACTAACACTTTCTTTTTGAGGAGCTCATAGTGCCTAAAGCACCTGACTGCTAACGAGAAGGCTGGCAGTTCAAACCCAACAGCCACACCTCAGAAGAAAGGTTGGGCAATCTAATTCCATAGTGATACTGCCTCCAAAACCCAAGGAGGGGTTGCTATGAGTTGGGGCCAACCCACCAGCACATAACAACAACAACACTTTGTTTTAACTGGGGCTAAATAGATTTATCTCCATTAAAGGCTAGTTTTATTTTGGGACTATCTGACTGCCTAGCCACGGTTCCTATGAGCCCACTGGACTTCAGTAAGTTGTATTTAGAAGGATTACTAGTCGTTTCCCGAGTAAGTCTAGGTATAGCATAGGGTGGGTTAAGGCAAAGTCTGATTTCTGAGATTGCCTGTGAGAACATTGTCTGTGGTCTTAGGTACACAAAGAGATAGAGGTTAAGGAAAAAATGCAGGTATCTTCTTAGCAGGGTGCCAAAGCAACAGTCTTAGGATCCTGACACATTGTATGAAAAAGTTATGAAATCCATCAGCTCAGGAAATGACTCCCTTATCCCCTTTTTCTGCCAGGCTGTGTATGTTCAAGAACTTTGCTCGCTTTCGCATTGTGGTTTGTGGTGGAGATGGCAGTGTGAGTTGGGTCTTATCTCTGATTGATGTCTTTGGATTACATGAAAAGGTGAGTTATTGGATGATTCAGTTTAGCCATTGCTAGAGAAACTGAAATAAACTCTGGTGGTGCAATGGTTAAGGCATTCTTCTGCTAACCAAAAGTTTAGTGGTTCCAACCCATCAGCCTCTCTGAGGGAGAAAGATAAGTCAGTCTGCTTCAGTAAAGATGTGCAGCCTTGGAAATGCTATGGGGCAGTTCTATTATGTTCTATTGGGTGGCTATGCATTGGAATCTACTTGATACTAGTGGGGTTTTATTTATTTATTTATTTATTTAGGTTTTAGAGAGACTGAAACTGTAAGGCTGCTCATCCCAAGAAGACCTTAGTCTTCACTTTCTCACTTTCTTAGTTTGTAAAATGCATGCCTTTTCTTGTAGTCAACCTGACTTAGATTTCCAATCTAAGCCTATTGACCAAGACCATTTTCAGCTTGTATACCTATGCGAAGGAGAAATTAAACCGTTTGCAGAAGGAGTGAGCAGTGCTCTATTTCCCAGAGTCCAAAGTGAAGTGTTGAAGGGGAGAAAAGCAAGCAAAAAAGAAGTGGCCTAAACTAGATGGTGTCCAGCTACCACTGTCATCCACGGAAGGGGATCTATGTAGGAGATCCTTGATTGAGAGGGAGAACTATGTG
>NW_006922418.1:594296-598226 GCF_000298275.1 Orycteropus afer afer
TGAGGTACCACACCTCCTTGGCCAATCCCAGATAGAAGTCTGTAGCTATATTTCTCTTCTGTATGAATGGCTGTGAAATATTGGCATATGCAAGTGACTTCTCTTTGCTGAAAGTTCTGTATTGCTAAGAATGGGTCCCTACTCTTAGGGAAACTTTCACTCAACTTCAAACATCCTCCCATTGCACTTCCTGGAACCAGAACTTCCTTTATCACTACTGGCTTTGAGACCATGATCCTTCCCAAAGAGCACACTGGGGCTTCTTCATGGGTATAGCTTGGTAGAAGGACTGCCTGAAAAGGGTGCCTGGTTTTGTTCTTGCAGTGTCAGCTTGCAGTCATCCCTCTTGGAACTGGCAATGATTTGGCCCGTGTCCTGGGTTGGGGTGCATTCTGGAACAAAAACAAATCACCCTTGAATATCCTCAAGAGGGTGGAGCAAGCTAGTGTGAGGATTCTAGACAGGTGAGTAGCCAAAAGACCTGGACTTTGTGCATCTTTCAGTCCCACACCAACTACTCCAGTTACGTCATCTCACTCGGGAATATTCTAACCTCTCTTATAGAGCTTAATTTCCTTTCTGGTTTCAGTGCAGTAAAGTTTTGAGGTACTTGTTTTTAGTGGAGCCTGAGGCTACTATATAGCCTTCAAACATCACTGAATCCCCTCTTAAAACATAAAACGTTCTAGAGAAGGGGCTCCATGGGTAGATTTCAAGAGTTTTGTAAGCCTCCTTCAATTATACTGCCAATTATCTGTGAAGTATGTATTTTATTGAGAAAGAGTTCATAGTTTCATCAAGGTCCCAAAGATACTCAAAAAGGTTTTTAGAAACAATTGGCCTAGATTATCTTTGCTTTAGAGAAGAGAGAGTGTGGCAATCCTACCCGATGAGAAGAAAGACTTTCTATGCTGAGCCATTTATGAGTATTTGATTTATGTTTTGTCATTGGGATCTACCACTGGGAGCTCTGGTGGTGTAGTGCCTAAGGCATTTGACTGCTAACCAGAAGGCTGGTAATTCAAACCCACCAGCCACTCCTTGGAAGGAAGATTGGGCAACTACTTCCATAGAGATACCACCTCAGAAACTCAAGGAAGGGTAGCTATGAGTCAGATCTGACTTGACGGCAGTGAGAGGGAGCTTTTTCAAGACACCAAGCTGAGGTCAACGACAAAGATTCTTATTCAGTAGTTCTTGGGTAGGGCACTGGTATGTGTATTTAACAAAAATACTTCAGATGATCTTGATGGCTCTCTGATTGAGAACCACTGTTCTCTACCAAGGCTGATATGATGTCTTCCACCATACTGGCTTATATAAAGCATGAGGCAGAGGCCCCTCTTGTAATATACCTTGAGATCAGGTGGCCAGATCATAGGCACTCCTGCAACCCACCTCTCCCCACCACATAAACATCTTTGGGCTCTTTATTGATTTGTAAAGAACTGATTCCAGCTTGTGATGAAACAGATCCCTCAATACTTGTCCTTGAACTTCATTTCAGATGGAGTGTGATGATCCGTGAGAATCCTAGGCAAATCCCACTGCCAAGAGGACAGGTTATAATGGATATTCCCCAATTTGAGGTAACTACTTCCCTGCTGTGATTCATGTGAACTTTTTCACTACATAATGAAATAATAAGCAAGGCCCAGAGAGAAATTTTTATATCATTCATGGGCCCCAAGAAGATGCAGTTATTGAGGACTGGGGACATTTCATTCAGTAGCTATTTGCCAAGAACTGTGTAAGACTTTGGAGATATAATTCATTCTCCCATTCATTTATTCATTCACTGAAAAATATTTGTGGAGTAACTACTAGGTGTGAGATACTGTTCTAGAGGCTGCTTTTATGTCCTAGTGGTTAAAGATGAATGACATTGTTGCTGCAGTCATACAGCTCATATTCTAGTTTGAGAGGAAAAAAAAACAGTTTTAATAAAATAGTATGAGTGTGAAGATATGAGGAAGTAGAGGGGGTTGAGAGTACACAACAAATGTACCTAACCCTGTCTGGTAGGAATCAGAAATATTTTTTCAGAAGTGTCATTTCAGAAGACCTGAGGACTAGAGAGAATTAACCAGGATAATAAGCAAGAGGAGGCTTGTTCCAGAAAGGTGGTGCAGCATGTGTAGTTTTGAAGGCAAGGGATAATGGAATATTCACAAAACTGAAATATATTAATAATGGCTGGGGCATCAGGACCAGGGACAGGGCAGTTAGGGAGAGTGCCTAAAGATGAGGCTGGAGAGATAATCAATGGCCAGGCCAGGGAGGACTTGAAAAACCATGTTAGGAAGTTTGGACTTTGTACCCTATAGCAATGAGAATTATAGAATGGTTTTCCTTTCTTATGTTATTTAATTACGAAAATTTCAAAACATACTGGAACTTTGAAATTTTATGATCTACCATTAGCATTTCACTATGTACATCCATTTACCCATTCTGCTTTCTAATACAAGAGTTTTAGGCGGAGGAGTGGTATGGTGTGTAGAGAAGTAATTGAAGGAATAAAGACTTGAGGCAAAGAGAATAAGTGTAATAGATGCTGCCATAGTCTAGGCAAGAGAAGACAATGATTTGACTGGGGTAATGGGGGTTAGAAGTAGACATAGTTGAGACATATTGCAGATATAAAATCATCAGGACATGGTAGACCATTGAAGGGATAGAGAAGGAGGAGTAGAAGTTGTAGTTAGGAGTACAGACCCAAGAGCCAGACTGCTTGGAGTAAAATCCTGATTCTGCTACCTATCAGCTATCACTTCTGTGATAGTTAAGGTTGTGTATCAACTTAGCTGGGCCATGGTTATAAGTGGTTTAGCAGTTATGATGTAGTCATTCTCCATGATGAGATCTGATATAATGTAATCACTTCCATGATGACATCTGCTATGAGCAGCCAATCAATTCAAGGGAGTTTCTCTATATATCGTATATATAAATATCACCTGGGATGGCACATGGGACATTGTCTGAGGTAGATGCCTTTCAATACATTGCTGAATGTTTGCAGGAACCAACCCTATCACTCATTGTTGCATCTATACCTACCTATAACTAGACTTAAGTTCCAGCAAGCCCCAAGAGGTAAAGTACAAAGTGTGACCCAGGAAGAGGTACACTACAGTCTGAAATAACTGGTTAATTTTTCTAATATAGACGAAAAGAAACCTAGAGAATATGAGTGAGAATGGCTATTAAGGGTGTGGAATAATGGTACAAAGAATGTAAATTTGGATCACTCTGAGTTCATTGATTTGGGCCCACAAAGCACAGATTCTTCATTCAGTGTTTCAGCTTGAAAGATTAGGAAAGGTTCTAGTTTATTTTTATTTTTTGGGGGGGTTTATGATGCATAGATTATGGAGTGGCCTACACTAAGTCAGACTGAAGTAACAGACCTGCATGGATATACATATAAGGTTTCCAAAGGCTTAGTGAAATTGACAGCTTAGAGTGGATTTATCAGAATAGACCCATAGACCCACACATGGAGTGTCCAGAGGACACACCTTTTTACCGCTATGGTGAGGAACAAATTTCTGAAGGAAGCTCCAGCATCCTTGAAGACTGTTATGATTGCTATTTTATGTAAGCTAGATTTGAAAGTGGGAAATGCTCTATTTGAATTAATACACCTAGCTACAGACTAATTGTGGGATGACATCGAGAACATCATACATGAAGATAGAAAAAGGTCATTAAAAAGACATAAAAGGAAGAAAAGACCAAAATGGATGATACAAGAAACTCTGAAACTTGCTCTTGAATGGAGAGTAGCTAAAGCAAATGAACAAATGACAAGATAAAAGAACTGAACAGAAGATTTTAAAGAGCAGCTGGAGAAGACAAAGTCAATTATTATAATGAAATGTGGAAAGACCTGGAATTAGAAAACCAAAAGGGAAGAACATGCTT
>NW_006922418.1:598766-600841 GCF_000298275.1 Orycteropus afer afer
AGATGGATATTGGCTGAAAGCAAAGAAGACCAGAAAAATGTTTCCATGTGTTTCACTGACTATGCAAAAGCATTCGACTCTGTGAATCATAACAAATTATGGATAACATTGAGAAGAGTGGGAATTGCAGAACACTTCATTGTGCTCATGAGGAACCTGTACATAGACCAGAAGGCTTTCACTTGAACAGAACAAGGGGATACTGCATGGTTTAAAATCAGGAAGGGAGTGTGCCAAGGTTGTATCCTTTCGTCATACTTGTTCAATCTGTATGCTGAGCAAATAATCTGAGAAACTGGACTATATGAAGAAAAGCATGGCATCAGGATTGGAGGAAGACTCATTAACCATGTGCGATATACGGGTGACACAATTTTGCTTGATGAAAGTGAAGATGACTTGAAAAACTTACTGATGAAGATTAAAGACTACAGTCTGCAATATGGATTACACCCCAATGTAAAGAAAATGACAATACTCACAACTGGACCAATAACCAGCATCATGATAAGTGCAGAAAAGATTCAAGTTGTCAAAGATTTCATATTACTTGGTTCCACAATCAACACCAATGGAAACAGCAGTCAAGACATCGGACGACATATTGCGCTGGGCAAATCTGCTCCAGAAGAACTCTTTAAAGTGCTGAAGAGCAAAGATGTCTCTTTGAACACTAAGGTGCGCCTAACCCAAGCCATGGTGTTTTCAATCACCCAATATTCATGTGAAAGCTGGACTATGAATAAAGAAGACTGAAGAAAACTTGATGCTTTTGAGTTGTGGTGGTGGTGAAGAATACTGGAAGTACCCATGGACTGCCAGAAGAACTAACAAATCTGTCTGGGAAGGAGTGCAGCCCGAATGCTCTTTGGAAGTGAGAATGACCAGACTTCATCTCACCTACTATGTCATGTTGTCAGAAGGGACCATTCCTGGAAGAAGCATATCATGCTTGGTAGAGTAGAGGGTCAGATAAAAAGGGGAAGACCCTCAATGAAATGGATTGACACAGTGACTGCAAGGACAGGCTCAAATATAGCAAGGATTGTGAGGATGGCACAGGACTGGGCAGCATTTCATTCTGTTGTAAATAGAGTTGCTATGAGTCGAAGCCAACTCAAATTTTTCCCTGTCTCTGGGTTTCCTTTTTACTCATTTGGTGAATCTTTTGATGCAAATAAGTATTCTGTTTTCAGGCATTCCCATTCATATAGTTTGTCTTCAGCTGTTTGTGTATTTTTAGTTTGGTAGTGTAGTCATGTCATGTAGTAGGGCCCCTAAATTTGCCCCTATTTTTTCTTTGATGAACTTTATTTTTTGGTTTTATATGTAGATCTTTGATCCATTTTGAATTCATTTTTGTATATGGTGTGAAATATGGATCTTGTTTAATTTTGGTGCAAATGGCTACCCAGATTTGCTAGTTTCATTTGTTAAAGCTATTATCTCTTCCTTATTTAATTGATTTTGGCCCTTTGCAAAGATCAATTCTCCATAGGTGGGTGGACTTAATTCTGTGTTCTCAATTCTGTTCCTTTGGTCTATGTATCTGTCATTGTACCAGTACCAGGCTATTTTGACTGCCATTGCTGTGTAGTAGGTTTTGTGATGAGAGAGTGTGAGACCTCCTATTTTGTTGTTCTTCTTCTTTAGTAGTGCTTTGCTTATCTAGGGTCTCTTTCCTTTCCATATAAAGTTGGTGATTAATTTTTCCATTCCTTTAAAGAATGATGATGGCATCTCATTTGGAATTGAAACATATCTGTAAGTCACTTTTGGGTAATATTGACATTTTCACAGTGTTAGTTCTTTTATCCATGAGCATGGTATATTCTTCCATTTATGTAGGCCTCTTTTGGTTATTCATAGTACTGTTTTATAGTTTTCTTTGTATAGATCTTTTGTATCTCTGGTTAGATTTATTCCTAAGTTCTTCACCTTTTGGGTGGATTATAGAAATCATATTATTTTCTTTATTTCCTTTTCAGAGTTCTCTTTGTTAGTATAAAGGATCTGATGGATTTTTGTGTATTGATCTTGTGCCCTGACACTTTGCTGAATGTTTTCATTAATTC
>NW_006922418.1:601928-605355 GCF_000298275.1 Orycteropus afer afer
TAGGGAAACTCCCTTTCAAAGGATTGGCTGCTCAAAACATATACATCTGATACCATCATGGGAACAACCCACATCACAATTGCTTAAACAACACAGAATTGTGGTTCAGCCAAGTTGACACATAGCTCCAACTATCACATATGTTCTGGAATAGTTTGAGTAGAGTTGGTGTGAGCTCATCTCTGAATGTTTGGTAGAAAGAATTCTCCAGTGAAGCAGTCTAGGCCAGAGTTTTTTTGTTGGGAGTTTTTATTTTCTCTTTGTTTTTTAAATTACCTGTTCAACTTCTTCTTTTGTTATGCACCTGTTCAAAATTTCTATTTCAGCCTGTGTTAGTATATGTAGGTGGTATGTTCCTAGAAATGTGTCCATTTCTTCTAGGCTTTCAAATTTGTTAGAGTACCGTTCTTCATAATATGCTGTCATTATCCTTTGTATTTTGGATCGTTCTGTTGTGACATTGCACATTTCTTATTTGTGTTATTTGTATCTTCTCCTTCTTTTCCTTTGTTAGATTTGCCAGTAGTTTTTCAATTTGATTAATCCTTTTGAAGATTGTTTAGTCTATATCTTTTTTTTCTGTTTTCTGTTTCATTTATTTCTGCTCTAATCTTTATTATTTCCTTTCTTCTGTCACCTGTAGCCTTTTTTCTATCATTTTCTAATCGTTGGAGAAGTGTGTTTAAGGTTTTGATTTTCATTCTTTCTTCTTTTTTAAATATATGTGTGTGTGTGTGTGTGTGTGTGTGCTGCTATATATTGCCCTTTAAGCACTGCTTCTGCTATGTCCCAAAGGTTTTAGTATGTTCTGTTTTCATTCTCATTCAAGGAATTATCTTATTTCTTCTATTACCCAGCAGTTTTGAAGTAGAGTGTTACTCAGTTTCCATGTATTTGACGTTTTCCCCTTGATCTTATTGTTTTTTTGTTTCTAATTTTATAGCATTGTGATCTGAGAAGATACTTTGTAGTATTTCAATGTCTGTAATTTTATTGAAGCTTGCTTTGTGGCCCAACATATGGTCTATTTTAGAGAACGTTCCATGTGGGGTGGGAAAGAGTGCATATTGTGCTACTGTTGGGTGGAGTGTTCTGTATGTCTGTGAGGTCAAATTGATTGATTGTGTTGTTTAGACCTTCTGTGTATTTGTTGACTTTCTTTCTAGCTGTTCTATCCTTCACCAAAAGTGGTGTAATAAAATATCCTATTGTATTGTGGAGTTATCTATTTCTTTTTTTAATTGTGTTAAAGTTTGATTTATGTATTTCAGGGCATTTTTGTTGGGTGTATGGATATTTAGTATGGTTCTATCCTTTGTTGTTGTTTTCTATCCTTTTTAAAAACATTTTGTTGCTGTTGTTGTTATTTGGGTGAGATTTTATAGAGTAAATTCTGTTCCCATTCAATAGTTCACACCCACTTTGTTTAGTGACATTGTACATAATACCCTCCATGAAACAGCAGTCTTCCCACTTCCTTCTATCCTATCCATTTCTGCCTTCTGACCATTATCCCTGGCAAATGCTGCCCTTGTCATCTCTTATGGTTGATTGTTCTAAAGAGTACATTTCCTCAGGTATATTTGTTCACCTCATAGGCTGTCTATCATTTGGCTGAAAGTTGTACCATGGGAGAGAGTTCAGTACAAGGCTGGAAGGATGTTTAAGGGCCATAGTCTTGGGGGTTCCACCAATCTCTATCAGACCATTAAGAGTGGTCTTTTTTATTATTATTTGGAGATTGGCTCCACATTTTTCTCCCACTTTATCCAGAATTTCCTGAAGTGATCTCTTTCTGAGGGTTCACAGTGGTAGCCAGGTACCATCTAGTTTTTTCTGGTCTTGGTCATGGAGGCTGAGGTTCATGGGGTTCACTAGTCCCTTGGACCAATCATTTCCATGTGTCTTTCATTTTCTTCATTCTTCTTTATTCCAGATGAGTAGAGACTAATAGTTGCACCTTAGATGGCCATTCACAACTTAAGACCCTAGTCACTACTCACCAAAGTTGGATGTAGAGCAATGTCATTGTGGGCATTGTGTTATGCCAATTGACCTTGATGTGACTATGGTCCTGAGCCTGCAGGCCCAGTGGCCCACTCCCTCAAGGTGCTTGATTATGGCTATGAAGATTGCACAACATTGCCCCCATTAGCTCGATATACATGGACACTTTTATAACACATACAAATACATATGTAGAAATCTCATCTGCCAAACCAGTATATGATTGTGGATTTAGTCCTGTTCACCACACATACTTGATCATCCTGTCTGTCTACCTATATATTCACAGACAAATGTTTGTTATTACCATAATGCAGGATTGTATAAGTAATACAATCATACAATATTTGTCCTTTTGTGCTTGACTTACATCACTCAGCATAATGTTCTCCAAGTTCATCTATGTTATGAGGTGTTTTGCTTCATTTATATAGTGGATTGAATTTTATTTTTTTCCTAATGTTGAACCATCCTTGCATACTTGGCATGAATCCCACTTGGTCATGATGTATTACTTTTTTGATATAATGTTGGATTCTATTGGCTCATATTTTGTTGAAGATTTTTGCTTCTATATTCATAAGGGATATTCCTTTTCTATTTTCTCAAATAGTTTGTAAGATTGCTGTCAATTCTTTTGTGAATATTTGGGAGAATTCTCCAGTTAAACTGTCTGGTCCATGACTTTTCTGTTGGTAGTTTTCTTTTTTCTCTTGTGACCTATTAAATTTCTTCTTCTGTTATGAGTCTGTTCAAATTTTCTATCTCAGTCTGTGTTACTTTAGGTCAGCAATATGTTTCTAGAAATTTGTCCACTTCTGCTGGGTTTCCAATTATTTTGGAGTACAGTTCTTCGTATTATTCTGTTATTATCCTTTTTATCTCAGTTGGTTCTGTTGTGACATTACCTATTTCATTTCTTATTCATGTTATTCACATCCTGACTTTCTTTTCCTTAGTTAAATTCACCAGTGGCTGTTTCTTTATTTATTTTTTCTTTTTTTGGTTCTAATCTTCATTATTTTCTTTCTTTTGGACACTGTAGTCATTTTTGTTGCTCTTTTTTAGTTGTTGAAGTTGTTGGGTTAAGATACTGATTTTGGTTCCTTCTTCTCTTTTGATGTGTGTATTTATGCTATGTGTTGACCTCTGGTTACTGCTTTCACTTTGTCCCAAAAGTTTTGGTATGCTAGATTTTCTTCTAGGAATTTTTTTACTTGACGTTTCATTTCTTCTGTTATCCAGGTTGTTACTCAGTTTCTATGTACTTTATTTTTATTTTATTGGCTGTTCATTTTAATTTTTATTTCACTGCAAGTATTTTCATTGGGATAAATTCTTTATTTTATTACTTTTTATTTTAAGATCTAGTTTTACATTCAAAGTCACACATACATTTAGTTTCATTCCCCATTCGCCA
>NW_006922418.1:606255-608857 GCF_000298275.1 Orycteropus afer afer
TTTATCTGTATAGCCTAGTGTTTGGCGTTAATGGCAATGTGGTATTGTGGACACATTGGTTGGTTTTAACATCTGTTATCTATCTCTTATGTGCACAGTTCAGTATCCTCTCTTTTCCCACTGTTATCATGGTGGTCATATATCCTTCCTGTATATCCCTCCTCCTACTCATGTCAGTGTGTAAGCCCCAACTAGCCCTAAATTAATCCCTCCCCTTCCCTCCCCATCCCGGTAACCTACTAGGTGAGTTCCCTTCCCCAAGCAAACCCTTCTCTGTCTTTTTAAACCCTGATATTCTTATTACTGATTTGTAATTTTATAGCAGTGTGATACAAGAAGATACATTGTGCTACATGAATGTTTTTAATTTTATTGAGGCTTACTTTGGGACCTAACATATGGTCTATTCTATAGAAAAATCCATGTGCACTGAAAAAGAATATGTACTGTGATTTTGTTGAGTGCAGTGTTCTATATATGTGTACGAGTTCAACTTAGTTGATTGTATGTTTGAGATCTTCTGTATTTTTTGTTGAGATTCTTTCTAGTTGTTCTGTCCTTTATTGAAAATGGTGTGTTAAAAACTCCTATGGCTATTGTGGAATTGTGTATTTCTCCTTTCAATTATGGTAATTTTTCCTTTGTGTATTTTGGGGCTTTTGATTGGGTGTATAGATATGTGTTATGGTTATGTACTCTTGCTGGATTGACCCTTTTATCATTGCATAATGTCCTTCCTTTTCTGTTATGCTAATTTTTGCTTTCAAGTCTATTTTGTCAGAAATTAATATTTCCACTCCTACTCTTCATTAGTTTCCTTTAGTTTGATATATATTTTTCTCTACCGTTTGATTTCTAGTTCATTTTTATATTTGTGTCCAAGGTGAGTCCCTTGTGTGGGGACAATCCCTATGTGGACAGCATATTGATGCATCCTATGTTCTTATCCATTTTGCCACTGTCTTTCTTTAGAATGTTGCATTTAATCCACTCACCTTTAGTATAATCAATGATAGGTATGAATTTAATGCTGTTGTTCCTTTGTGTTTTTTATTGTGGTATTTTTTATCCAATAATGAATCAGGGTATTCATAAAGATTTCCAGTAATGTACCAGACACCGGTTCATTGCTATTAACCTTTACACTGGCCAATTTTTCAGGAGTGGATGACACCAACTTTCTTCCCAGTCTGTCTTAATCTGCATGCCCTGCTGAAACCTGTCTACCATGGGTGATCCTGCCAGTATTTGAAATACTGAAGGAATAGCCTGCAGCCTCACAGCAACATGAAATCCACCATAATACAACAAACTGACACACAGTAGAACAGACCATCAAGTGCTCATATGCAAGTTAAAATTGAAGCTAAAGAAAATTAAAACAACACCACGAAGGCCAAAATATAGCCTTGATTGTATCCCACATGATTTTAGAGACCATCTGAAGAATAGATTTGATGCATTGAACACAAAGGAATGAAAACCAGATGAGTTTTGGGACAACATCATACATGAAGAAAGCAAAAGGTCATTAAAATAAAAAAAAAAGAAGGAGGAAAGGACCAAAATGGATGTCAGAAGAGACAGTGAAACTTGCTCTTGAATGGAGAGTAGGTAAAGTGAATAGAAGACATGACAAGATAGAAGAGCTGAAGAGAAGATTTCAAAAGGCAGCTCAAAAAGACAGTTAAATATAAGGAACCGTGTAAAAAACTGCAGTTAGAAAACCAAAAGAGAGGAAGATGTTCAGCATTTCACAACCTGAAAGAACTGAAGAAAATATTAAAGACTTGAGTTGCAATATTGAAGGGTTCTATGGGCAAAATATTGAATGACACAGGAAGCATCAAAAAAATATGGAATGAATACACAGAGGCACTATAACAAAAGAATTGGTTGATGTTCAACTATATCAGGAGGGAGCATATGATCAAGAACCAATAGTATTAAAGGAAGAAGTCCAAACAGCACTGAAGGAATTGGCACCAAAAAAAAAACAAACCACCAAGGCTTCAGGAATTGACAGAATACCCATTGAAATGATTCAACAACTGAATGTAGTGCTGGAGGCACTTACTCATTTATGCCAATAAATTTGGAAGACAGCTACCTGGCCAAAAGATTGCAAGAGATCCATATTTGTGCCCATTCCATAAAAATAGGTAATCTCACAGAATGTGGAAATTATCAAAAATATCACACACAAGTAAAATTTTGCTGAAGATAACTCAAAAACTGTTTCAGCAGTATATTGACAGGGAACTTCCAAAAATTCAAGTTGGATTCAGAAGAGGACTAGGAATGATATCAGATAGATCTTGGCTGAGAGCAAAGAATACCAGAAAGCTGTTTACCTGTGTTTTGTTGACTATGCAAAGGCATTTGACTGTGTGAATCATAGCAAATTATGGATAACATTACAAATAAGGGGAATGCGAGAACACTTAATTGTGCTCATGAGAAAATTGTACAAAGAACAAGAGTCTATCATTGAAACAGAACAAGGGCTTACTGCATGGTTAAAAATCAGAAAGGGTGTACATCAGAGTTGTATACTTTCACCATACTTATTCAATCTGTATGCTAAGAAAATAATCTGCGA
>NW_006922418.1:609504-610419 GCF_000298275.1 Orycteropus afer afer
CTAGGTTGTTGCCATGTTTTGGCTATTGTAAATAGTGCTGTGATGAACGTGGGTGTGCATATTTGTTCTTGTCCTGGCTCTCACTTCTTTTGGGTATATACCTAGTAACAGGATAGATGGGTCAAATTGTATTTCTAATTCCACCTTTTTAAGGAATTACCATACTGCTTTCCACAATGGTTGTATCATTTGACAGTCCCACCAGTAGTGTATGAGAGTCCCAATCTCTTCACATCCTCACCAGCATTTGTTATTTTCTGCCTTGTGGAACTTTGCCATTAGTGCTGGGGTGAGATGGTATTTCATTGTTGTTTTGATTTGCATCTCTCTGATGGTTAATGATCGTGAGCATTTCTTCGTGTATTTGCTGGCTGCTTGAATATCCTCTTTGGTGAAGTGTTTATTCATGTCTTCTGCCCATTTTTTAATTGGATTGTTAATCTTTTTGTTGTTGAGGTGTTGGAGTTTTCTATAAATTTTGGAGATAAGTTCCTTGTCAGATATATAATTATCAACAAGTATGAATTTGTTGCTGTCATTTTGTTATGTGCTTTCTCATTGTGTTGATTTATTTGTTCCATATACTTTTCTGGGCTGAGCTAGTTGTTTATGAATCATGTTATCACATCCTTTGTTGTTACTGTTTTAGTATTTGCTAAATATTTGTGTTGGTCCTCTTTTTTATTTTGATGTGAAGGTTTATCATTTTTCTTTCAGATTACACTGTGATTTTTAATTTTCTTCCCAAGTTTAGAACAGTCAGTTAGATCTTATAGCTGTCTTGATTTCAGAGGTTTCATTTCTCTTGGATCCACAATCAACACCCATGAAAGCCATGGTCATGAAATGAAATAAATAAAAAGAACCACATGTTCATATCAATCGATGCACAAAGTTCATTTGATAAAATCCAAC
>NW_006922418.1:610557-615452 GCF_000298275.1 Orycteropus afer afer
AGACTGAAACCATTCCTCTTGAGAACAGGAACCAGACAAGGATGCCCTCTGTCGCCACTTCTATTCAACATTGTACTGGAAGTCCTAGCCAGGGCAATATGGCAGGAAAGGGAAATCAAAGGCATCTAAATTGGTAAGGAAGAAGTAAAACTATCCCTATTTGCTGATGACATGATCTCATACACAGAAAAACCAAGATACTCAGCAAGAAACCTACTGGAACTAATTGAGAGATTTATCATAGTGGCAGGATACAAGATCAACATACAAATATCAGCTGGATTCTTCTACACCAGCAGAGAGATTGCTGAAGAGGAAAAAAGGAAATCAATACCATTTACAATAGCTACCAAAAAATAAAATACTTGGGAATAAATCTTACCAGGGACACAAAAGACCTGTACAAAGAAACATATAGAAGACTACTGCAAGAAACCATAAAAGACCTAAATAAATGGAAAAACATCCCATGCTCATGGATAGGAAGACTGAACATTGTGAAAATGTCAGTTCTACCCAAAGCAATCTATACATTCAATGCAATCCCAATCCAGATCCCATCAACATTCTTTAGGGATATGGAAAAAATGATCACTAACTTTATATGGAAAGGAAAGAGACCTCAGCTAAGCAAAGCACTATTGAAGAAGAACAACAAAGTAGGAGGTCTCACAGTCCCAGATCTCAAAACCAGCTATACAGCCACAGTTGTCAAAACATCCTGCTATTGGTACAATGACAGACACATAGACCAGTGGAATAGAATTGAGAACCCAGAAATAGATCCATCAACTTATGGTCAGCTGATTTTTGACAAAGAGTTGAAATCCATTAAATGGGGAAGAGATGGTCTCTTTAACAAATGGTGCTGGCAAAACTGGATATCCAGGAAAGAGGAAAATGGTCTCTTTCCTGTAGAGCACATGTTAGTTCCCTCTAGCATCTTAGTGCCTGAAAAACTAGGTGCAGCAGTTTGAAGCAGAGATTCTGGCCCTCTGAACAGCTCATTAAGTCAGAGTACACCAAACTCAGGGGAGTACAATTAGGAAGGAGAAAGGAACAGTGAAATTTCCTGAAAAAAAAAAAAAAAAAAAAGATGAACCTACAATGCAGAGCACTGACCAGCTGGCAAGATGGGTCATCAGAGGGCTCCCTGGGACAATGGAGAGAACACACCGGAGGACTTGTGGCCATTCCATGGTTCTACCTTCAGCAGCTGCTTTTATCAGAAACTTGGGACCACTGGGAGGGAATAGAGACCCCTCTGGATCCCAGTGCCACTGAATAGGAGGCAGAATCATGCCACAAGTAGGCAGACCTTGGGATGAACTCACATTGTGGTTCAGGGCAGTTATCCTATGTCAGCATTTTAGGACACAGGAGCCTGGACAGCAGGGTTTTTGTGGCTGTCTGAACCTGGCAGAAAGTGGCAATCCCCTAATAATTGGACTCTTTGCTGAACTTGAGCTACGGGCCTGTGACTAACAGTATAACATCATCATTAGCAGCCCACTCAAAGCTCTGGAAGTGGCTCCTGGCAACTGCGAGCTCCCCCGCCCCATTTCTTCCTCTTTTGCCCACCTCTCCCCTGCCTCATCCAACAGAAAAACACATTAAGCCACTATAACACTTGTCAGCTTTAATCCTAAATCACTTCATGGCAAACAGAGACCTGCACCCACATTCCACACAGTGATTTCATCATCACAAAGAAAAGAGCAGAGCAACTCAGCACATCTGAATTAATAGCCAAAAATAAAATAAAATACACCAACTCCATCATCACAGAAATATTAAATCATAAATCCAAGACAAAACAAACCAATACATAACCAACAGTTAAAGACAACCTCAACATGTCTAGGAAACAACAGGCAACCTCAAATCAAACAACAACAACCATTAAACAAAAACAAAAAACAGGATAAGACAATAGAAGTAAAATCCTAAACAAAAGTCTCATTAAACATGGAGGAAGAGGAGGCAACAGAATTATCTGAGAAGGAATTTAGAAGCTATGTTTATAGAAAGAGAGCTTAAGGAAACCCCAAACAGAATCAAGGAGAACACAGACAGTACCCTGGAAGAACTCAGGTAAATCATTCAAGAACAAATAACAAGATTAATACACAATAAATCCCTGGACACAGACTGTATGAAGAAAAATAAGAACAAAGTTTTAAGAGGAATGAAGAGAACCTAAGAGTTATATGTGACGACATGAAAAGAAACAACTTACACCTCATTGGAATTCCAGAACAAGAAAAGGCAGAAAAAACACTCAGAAAATTGTGGAAGACCTAGTAACAGAAAACTTCCCCCATATCATTAAGGAAGAAAAGATATTTCTAAGAAGCTCAAAGAACCACATACAGGATAGATCCCAAGAGAAAAACAGCAAGGCATATCATAATCAAACTCTCCAAAACCAAAGACAAAGAAAGCATCTTGCGAACAGCCTGGGACAAAAGAAATATTAACTATAATAATCAAACAGTTAAGCTGAGCTCTAATTACTCAGCAGAAATCATGTAGGCAGGAAGGCAATGGGATGACATATAGAATACACTGAAGGAAAAGAACTTCCAACGAAGAATCCTATATCCAGCCAAATTGTCCACTGAATATGATAACGAAATCAAGACATTCACAGACAAACAGAAATTAAGAGATTTTGTGAAAACCATACCAACCATACAAGAAATGCTTAAGTAAGTCCTTCTGATACAGAACCTACAGCAGAGAAAAACAAAATCAGGACACATGACATCAACACTAAAACCAAATCAGAAATAGAAACTCAAAATAAGACCATAAAACATTGTATAGTATAAAACAAGAAAGTCAATCTGCACATGACAACAGCAACTAACCAAACAGAGGGAATAAAAGTTCTAGGTACAAACTTCCAAATGGAGAGGAAAAGAGAACAATGACCTCATAGAACAGAATGTTCCAAAAATATAGAGACAAGAATTCACTCCAAGGTAAACACAGAGAAAATTAACAATCCCTCTAAGCAAAGCCAGAGGAAGAAAAACATATGGGATTAGTAAGCACAAAACCAACAATAAAGAAAAGAGAAGAAACACTTGATAACAAATGAATTCAGCACAGAAAAATATACAGAGCAAGGAAACGCCAACAAAACAATAAAACAAAATAGAATGACAGCAATGAATTCATACCTATCACTAATTCCACTCAATGTGAAAGAGGAAGAGATGGCAGACTGGATAAGAAAAGAAGTCCCATCGATATGCTGCCTAAAAGAGACCCACCTTAGACACAAAGATTAAAAAAAAATTAAGAGTGATGGGGCGGAAAAAATATATACCAAGCCAATGGTAACCAAAAAAAGAGCCGGAGTGGAAATATTAATTTCTTATAAAATAGATTTTAAGGTGAAAAACAACATGAGAGACAAAGGACACTATATGATGCTGAAAGGGTCAATTGAGCAAGAAGATGTTACAATAATAAATATTTATTCATTCAATGAAATACTCCAAAATACGTGAAGCAAATATTAATTGAATTAAAAGGGACAACAGAAAACTCTACAATAGTAGTAGGAGATTTTAACACACCACTTTCAAGGAGGGATAGATCAACTAGAAAAAACTCAACAAACATACAGAAGAACTCAACAACATAATCAACCAACTCAACCTCATAGATATATACAGAGCATTCCACCCAACAAAATCAAAATTCACATTCTTCTCCAGTGCACATGGATCCTTCTCCAGAATAGATCATATGTTAGGACATAAAACAAGCCTCAATAAACTCAAAAACATTGAAATACTTCAAAGCATCTTCTTGGACCACAATGTTGCAAAATTAGAAGTTAATAATAGGAAGATTAAGGAAAACCATCAAACGGGGAGGTTGAACAATACACTGCTCCAAAACTACTGGAGAATAGAAGAAATAAAATGTGAAATAATAAAGTTCCTAGAAACAAATGAGAATGAAGACACATCATACCGAAACTATAGGACACAGAGAAAGCAGTACTCAGAGGTCAGTTTATAGCAATAAATGCATACATCAGAAAGGAGGAAAGAAATAAAATGAACACTCTAACTCAACAACTCCAACAATTAGAAAAAGAACAATAAAAGAAACCTACAGTATCTGGAAGTAAGGCAATAATAAAGATCAGAGCAAAAATAAATGAAACAGGAAAAAAATAGAGAAAATAAACAAAACAAAAAGCTAGTTCTTTGAAAAGATTAACAAAATCAACAAACCATTGGCAAATCTAACAAAAGAAAAGAAAGAGAACATGCAAATTACAATAGTAAATGAAATGGGTGTCATCACAACAGAACCAACTGAAATAATAAAGATACTGACATAATATGAAAAACTGTACTCCAACAGATTTGAGAACCTAGAAGAGATGGACAAGTTTCTAGAATCACAAGACCTACCTAAACTATCCCACTCAGAGACAGAATAATTGAACAGACCCATAACAAAAGAAAAAAATTGAACAGGTCATAAAAAACTCCCCACAAGGAAAAGTCCTGGCCCTGATGGCTTCCCTGAAGAGTTTTACCAAACATTCAAGGAAGAGTTGACACCTACACTACTCAAGCTATTCTATAACATAGAAAAAGATGGAATATCCCCAAACACATTTTATGAGGCAAGCATAACACTAATTCCCAAACTAGAGAAAGACACCACTAAAAAGGAAAACTACAGACCAATATCCTTCATGAACATAGATGCAAAAATCTTCAATAAAATCCCAGCCAACAGAATCCAACAAAATGTCAAAAAATAATACATCCTGAACAAGTCAGATTCATACCTGGTATGGAAGGATGATTCATCATCAGAAAAACAATCAATGTAATCCACCACATAAACAAAACAAA
>NW_006922418.1:615872-616861 GCF_000298275.1 Orycteropus afer afer
TATCTAGGAATAAACCTCACCAGAGACAAAAAAGACCTATACAAAGATAACTATAAAACACTACTACCTGAGAAAACAAAAGCTCTACCTAAATGGAAGAACCTGCCTTGTTCATGGATAGGTAGACTGAATATTGTGAAAATGTCAATACTACCCAAAGCAATCTATATATTCAATGCAAGTTAAAGCAAAAAAAAAAAAAAAAAAAAAAAAAAGGTCTCCCAGTGATATGATAGTGAACCAGAAACCAAAAAAAAAAAAAAAAATAAGGACATGGAAAAACCAATTACTAACTTCATACGGAAAGGAAAAAGACATTGGATAAACATAGCACTACTGAAGAAGAACAAAGTGGGGGTCTCACACTCCCAGATCTTAAAACCTACTATACAGCCACAGTAGTCAAAACAGCATGGTATTGGTACAATGATAGACCAATGGAACCTAATCGAAAGCCCAGAAATAGACCCATCCATCTATGGACAGCTGATCTTTGACAAAGTTTCAAAACTCATTTCATAAGGAAGAGATAGACTCTTTAACAAATGGTGCTGGCAAAATTAGATAGACAATTGCAGAAAAACGAAAGAAGTCCCATACCTCACCCCATACACAAAAAGAAACTGAAGTTGGATCAAAGACTTAAATGTAAAACGCAAAACTATAAAATTCATCAAAGATAAAATAGGGACAAATCTAGGAGCCCTAATTCATGGCATAAATAGACTATCAAACATAACCCAGAATGCACTGGAGGTGGAGGAGAAGCTAGATGACTGGGACCTTTTAAAAATTAAATTCGTATGTGCATCAAAAGTCTTTATTAAAAGGGTAAAAAGAGAGCCTACATATTGGAAGAAAATATTTGCCTATGACATATCTGACAAAGGACTTATCTCCAAAATCTATAGAAAACTTCAGCACCTCAACACCAAAAAGACAAACAACTCAATTCAAAAATGAGCAAAAGACTTGAACAGACACTTCTC
>NW_006922418.1:617461-621640 GCF_000298275.1 Orycteropus afer afer
CACACAATGGAATACTATGCTACATTAAAGAACAATGAAGGATATGTGAATCATCTCACAATGTGGATGAGCCTGGAGGACATTATGCTGAGTGAAATAAGTTAATCGCAGAAGGACAAATATTGTGTGAGCCCATTACTGTAAAAAGACAAAGAAGGGTTTGCTTAAGGAAGGGAACTCACTTTGTTGGTTACCGGGGTGGGGAGAGAAGGGGAGGGATTAATTTCAGGCTAGTTGGGGGACACACGCTGATGTAGGTAAGGGGAGGGATGGTATAGATAGAGTCTTTGACCACCATGATAATATTAGGAAAAGGGAAGATGCTGAATTGTGCACATAAGATATAAACAACAGAGGCTAATACCAGTATATCCACAATACTGCATTACCATTAACACCAAACAGCATGGTACAGATAAACACATAAACATCTGAGAAGATCAGACAGGGGTCAATGAACAGGGTTATACTCTAGACCAAGGATCCATTCACCTGAGGCTAATCTTGCACAAATATTAGTGATACAAAATACCCATAATTCTTATAGAAACAACAGAAGACAGAGAGCAATCCCTCACAGAGAGCCAGACACTATGGAAGTGAGATCCAATGGATCTTCTGACTCAGGACCATAGTACTGGCAGACACCAGACTCAAAGGGCACTATAAAATACATAAAAATCTTGTTCCACAACCTATGTTGGTGAGTAGCAACTGGGGTCTTAAAAGCTTTCAAGCAGCCATCTAAGATGCAGATAATGGTCTCTTATCATCGGAAGCAAAGAAGAATGGGGAAAAAAAAAAGAGCATTTGGAAGCAATCAGCCCTAGGACATGATGAACCTTGAGACCAGAATTAGATGGTGCCCACCTACCAATGCCAACCACTCTGGAAAGGATCAGAACTGGAGATCCTGGATAGAGTGGGAGGAAAAACATGGAACAAAAGCCAAAAACACATTAATGACCAGAATTACTGGTCAGATGGAGTCTCGTGGAACCCCCAATACTATGGCCCTGAGATACACTTCAGATCTGGTGTAAATATCATTCCCATGGGCTGGCTCTTAGCCCAATAGTAAATAAACAGTACACGCAGACCATTCAACCCAGAGTGACGCACCCACATACTCTATGGAGATGCATCCCTTGGAGCAATTGACCACAGGGCACCAGAGGTGCAACAGTTTCACGGAGGAAATGCAGGACACACAGGAGTGTATAACTATGAGGGGCAAGCTGGGGGGATTGTTACTGGGCAGGGAGGGGAGGAGAGTGGGTTAGGTTTGGGGATGGTAATTGGGGAGTGGAACCAAATGTACACAAAAACACGAAATGTTGAATATACAACAAAATCTGCTCTGTAAACTTGCACCTAAGGCACAATAAAAATATAATAATAATTTTTAAAAAACTGGATATCCATTTGCAGAAAAATGAAAGAAACAGGATCCATAGCTCACACCAAACACAAAAACTCCAGATGGATCAAAAGACTTAAATGTGAAACTTAAAATATAAAATTACTCAAGGAAAAACTAGGAAAAAATTCAGGGGCCCTAATTTATGGCATAACCCAAAATGCACAAACAGCAGAACATAAACTAGATGAATGAGACCTTCTATAAATTAAATTTTTATGTGCTTGCAAACACTTCTCCAAAAGAGTAAAAAGAGAACCTATACATTGGGAAAAATTATTTGGCAATGGCATATCTGACAAGGGATTTATCTCTAAAATTTACAGAAAACTCCAACACCTCAACAACAAAAAGACAAACAATCCAATTCAAAAATGGGCAGAAGACATGAATAGACACTTCACCAAAGAGGATATTCAGGTGACCAGCAAATACATGAAGAAATGCTCATGATCATTAGCCATCAGAAAGATGCAAATAAAAACAATAAGATACTATCTTTCCCCAGCAGTACCAAAGTTCAACAAGGCAGAAAATAACAAACTCTGGCAAGGATGTGGAGAGATTGGGACTCTCATACACTGCTGGTGGTTCTGTAAAATGATACAACCACTGTGGAAAGCTGTATGGTGATTCCTTAAAAAGTTGGAATTAGAAATACCATTTTATCCAGCAATCTCATTACTAGGTATATATCCTAAAGAAGTGAAAGCCAGAACAAGAACAGATACATGCACATCCATATTCATTGCAGCACTATTTACAATAGCAAAAAGGTGGAAACAACCTAAGTGTCCATCAACAGAAGAATGGATAACCAAATTGTGGTACATACATACAATGGAATACTATGCAACACTAAAGAATAATGTAGAATCTACAAAATGCCACATAACATGGATGAACTTGGAGGATATTATGCTGAGTGAAATAAGTCAATCACAGGACAGATGTTGTATTAGTTCATTATTGTAAAAGGTCAAAGGAAGATTTCTATATGGAAGGAAACTTTCTTTGCTGGTTACCAAGGGTGGAAGGGGAGGGGAGAGAACACTGCTAGACAGGTATAGACAAATATTGATTTGGATAAAGGGAAGGGCAATGTACCAAATGTGAGTGATCAACACAGTGGCATTGAGTTAGAGGAAGAGATAGAGGGATACATGGGAGTTACAGACAACAAAGATCAACCCTTTTGCATATACGGTGTTGTCAGTGATGGCAAGCATTGATCTATTTGTGGATAGATGGGTAGACAGGCTGAATGATCAGGTGTATCTAGGCAGGGGGGAATGTGCCCATGACTATGTATAGCATTGGCAAAAGTGTATTTGTATGTGCTGTAGGAGCTGACAAGTGACAAGTTTGTGGTGATTTCCTGGCCACAGCCAGCTACCCAGAGGGAGCAAGTAGTTGGACCTGTGCGCTCAGGACCATGGTCACAGGGGACATGAACCTCAATTGGCATAACATACTACACAAAAACATTGTTCTACATCCTACCTTGGTGAGTAGTGACTGGAATCTTAAAAGCTTGCAAGCAGCCATCTAAATGCAACAATGGATCTCTCCTTGTCCAGAGCAATGAAGAAAACCAAAGATGCATGGAAACAATTATTCCAAGGGACTGTTAGATCATGTGATCTTCAGCCTATATGACCATGAGACCAGAAAAACTAGATGGTGCCCACCTCCCACTGTCAACCATTTAGAAGGGGATCGGTGCAGGAGATCCTGGATAGCGTGGGAGAACAATGTGCAAGAAAATTCAAAATCATAAAAAAAAAAGACTGGATTTGCTGGTCTGATAGACCCTGGTGAGACCCCTGAGACTATGGCCTCTAGCTACCCTTCAGGTCTGGAATTGAAGTCACTCCTGTTGATTACAGCCAAATAATAAGCAGGCATATGCGCTGAACATTTACATCAGGAAGATATACTACTTGGGAATGACCAATCATGGGAGAACAGAAGGGCAGTGTTGCACAGGAAAACAGCGTAGGGGGCAGGAGTGAATGGGAGGGAAGGACACAGGGAAGAAGTAACTATGGGGAGGAAGTTGGAAGAGAGCTGTTACATTGTGGAAAATTGCAGTCAATGTCATGAAACATAATGTGTGTGAACTGCTGTGTGGAAAATGAATATGCTTTGCAAACTTTCACCCAAATCAAAATGAAAGAAAGAAAAAGAAGGAAGGAAGGAAGGAAGAGGGGAGGG
This sequence comes from Orycteropus afer afer, assembly GCF_000298275.1. Classification (NCBI taxonomy): domain Eukaryota; kingdom Metazoa; phylum Chordata; class Mammalia; order Tubulidentata; family Orycteropodidae; genus Orycteropus; species Orycteropus afer. Next base: position 621,099 of record NW_006922418.1, read on the forward strand.
GGGGAGGGAGGGAGGGAGGAAAGGAAGGAAGGAAAGAAGGAAGATGTCAAACTGTACTGGGCAAACCTGCTTTAAAAGACCTCTTTAAAGGATTGAAAAGCAAAGATTTCACTTTGAAGGCTAAAGTGCACCTAACCCAAGCCATAGTATTTTCATTTGCATGCGAAAAGCTGAACAATGAATAAGGAAGACTAAAGAAGAATTGATGCCTTTTAATCGAGATGTTGGCAAAAACTAATGAAAATACCATTGATTGCCAGAAGAATGAACAAATATGTCCTGGAAGTAGTGCAGCTGGAATGCTACTTGGAAGTGAGAATGGCCAGATTTCATCCCTACTTTGGTCATGTTGTCAGAAGGGACCATTCCCTGGAGGATATCATGCTTGGTAAAGTAGAAGGTCAGCAAAAAAGGGGAAGGCTCCCAGTGAGGCACAGTGGCTGCAACAATGGGGTCAAGTATAGCAATGATTGTGAGGATGGAGCAGGACCTGGCAGTGTTTTTCTCTGTTGTACATATTGTTGCTATGAGTCAGAGCTGAT
>NW_006922418.1:621865-623266 GCF_000298275.1 Orycteropus afer afer
GGAAGTAGGATTGCCCAACCTTCCTTCCGAGGAGTGGCTGGTGGATTTGAACCGCCAGCCTTCTGGTTAGCAGTCAAGTGCCTTAGCCACTACTTATTTTGATTAGAAGGCTTATTATTTTTCTTCCTGATTACCCTATAGTAAATTTTTATCTTGCTAAATTTGAAGTAGTTTGTTCTATATTGATATCATCCTGACTTACTTTCCATTTGAAAGTTCTGTAATTATACTATTTATTCCCTCTTTTTCCTTTGTAGTTGTTTTATACAGATTGATGCTTCTTTTTCTCCATTTTCAGACTTGTAAGCTTATTTTAATTTTGAAAACCCTTTTCCTAGCTTAATTTTTGGGTGATTTTGTCATTTGTCTTAATCTGAGGTTGTTTTGTTCCATTGTTGTTTTCTTTCCAAAAGACTTCCTTTGGGATTTCTTGTAAGGTTAGTCTGCTTTTACAAATTCCTTTAAGGTTTGTTTAACTGGAAATGTCCCAATTTCACCATAGTATTTGACAGACAGTTTTCCTGGGTATATAATTCTTGGTTGGCAGTTTTATTCTTTCAAGGTTTCATATATATCATCTGATTGCCTTTTTGCCTATATGGTTCTTTCTGAGACATCAGAACTTAGTCTTATTTGTTGCCCTTTGTAGGTAACATTTAGTTTTTCCCAAGCTTCTCTCAAAATTCTTTCTTTGTCTTTGGTTTTGGAAAGTTTGATTATGATATGTGTTTTGGTTACCTAGTGCTACTCTGACAAGAATATACTACAAATGAGATGGCTTTAACAAACAGGAGTTTATTCTTACAATTTTTGGAGGCTAGAAGTCTGAGTTCCAAGTACTAGGCTCTAGGAGCTGTATGAAAGCCCCTTAACTTTGGGCTTCAGCTCTGCCTCTTGCTCCTGGCCCACTGAAGCTAGAAGCATCTCTTCACACTGGCAGCTACTGGCACCTAAGGCTAATAAGCCCAAGGTCGATGAATAAAATGGCACAGTCCCAATATTACCAAACCACATGGCAGGCCATTGATTCAAATCCATTGAAAGTCCCAAGATTGGCAGAATCTGGCAGGCTGCTGAGCAATGACTCAGCTACATGCAGGGGTCAAGCATGCTATAAGTTAGAGACCATTCCCAAAGCTGCTTCTTATATACAGTGATCAGACCACATCCGTAAAACAGCATTACTCAGCTGCTTGTGGTAGATCCTCCCATGGAGTTGATTGCCAGTCTCATCATGGGGAATAAGTACCAACAGTTTCCAAGCCACTCATCCAGGCCCGGTCAAGTTGACACACAACCTTAACTACCACAATATGTCTTGGTGAATTTTTTGGGAGCTCTGGTAGCATAGTGCCTAAGGCATTTGACCACAGTAGATTCCATCATGGAGTTGATTACTAG
>NW_006922418.1:623495-631403 GCF_000298275.1 Orycteropus afer afer
GGCTGGTGGGTTTGAACCACCAACCTGCTGGTTAGCAGTCAAGTGCTTTAGGCACTATGCTACCAGAGCTCCTAATATTAGTGTTCATCTTCTGAATTTTTAATTGCCATTTTTATATCATTTCTAATTGTCTATTTCTTTTGTAATTTTGTTGTACTTGTTTTCCTCAATTCTTGGAGGGTATTGTCTATGTTTTCACAGATTTTGTTTGTGGTTTCCTTGGACAGTTATATATTACACACACACACACAGATATCCTTATCAGGTAGCTCTATTTCCTGTTTTCCTCACAGAGGTTTCCTAGCTCATTTTGGTCACTTGTTTGTGCTATCTTGTCCTGTTTCTTTGTTTCAGTTGAAGTTGTTAGTTGGGTCCAAGACATTTGGGAGTACTTTTTATTTCTTGATTATGTGTTGATTGCTTTCACCCTTACTTTTTGTTTTGCTTTGTTTTCATATATCTGGGAGGATGGGGCAGGCATGCTTTTTTGGTGCCATTCTACCAGTATTGTAGTGCTCCCCACCTGTCTCTGGGTGGGTGGAGTAGCTGATGAGAATGTGGGCATAGGTCTCTTTGTTGGTTGTGAAGAAGAGCTGTGAGTGAGATGAGCAGGTATTGTCTACCATCTGTCATTGATCCAGTAGTACAGGAACAAGTGGTGACTTTTGGCCAAAGGGTTTTAGGTATAGTAGATATGGCTGACTAGTGGAGAATTGTTGTCTGCCTCCTGTTAGATGGGGCAGAAAATTAAAATTAAGAGAAAATAAAAAGGGAAAGTGGCTCAGAAGAAATGTGGGTAAAAATAGAAGAAGAATAGGAAATAAACAAATAAAAAGGAAGAAAAAGTGCAAAAAAGAAAAAAGAGAGAGAAATAAAACTTAAAAAAATGGAGAAGGTCTGATGCAGCTGTGGCAACAGTGGCAGCAGGTGGCTGTAACATGATCTACAGGATCATGTGCCTAGGAGGGGGCTGGACTCTGGTTCACACAAGCACCTCCTCCAAAAGTGGTATGCATCTTGTGTTCAGTGTGAGCAAGACCTGTCAATGACACAGGCACAGGGAGGCAGAGTTGTAGACACTGGCTCTGCCTGCTTTGGTCATGGTGTGATGTGTGGCTGGGCTGCTGATGGGAGGAAGCAGTCTGAGAAATGCAGTGGGTAGGGAGGGGGTAGCCAGAGGGGCATTCCTAGCTACTAGGTGGGTGGAGGTGAGAAGGGAGCTCACCCTTGGTCTCCAGGAAGGAGTGCTTTGGAAAGCAGAGAAAGCATGAATTGTCACTTGTGTGGACCTGGTGCTTTTCTGGGCACACACAGCCAATTATCCAGCTCTTGCCCAGACTCAATAAAATAAGGGGCCACATGGAGTCTAGCATCGCCATCTGCCACCCCACAGGCTTTCCACTTTGAATGGACCCTCAACCCAAATGACCAGTGTTCATTGTTGTTGTTGTTATGTGCCGTCAAGTCAAACCTGACTCTTAGCGACCCCTCCTTGGGTTTCCGAGGCAGTATCACTATGGAAGTAGGATTGCCCAACCTTCCTTCTGAGGAGTGGCTGGTGGGTTTGAACCGCCAGCCATCTGGTTAGCAGTCAAGTGCTTTAGGCACTACGCTACCAGAGTGTTCATTAGTAGTGAGTTTTTTTACCCTCACTTAATAAGCTCCCTCTTCTCTTCAGTTGCCTGAGCCACTGAAAATTTCACCCAATTCCTTGCAATTTCCTCTCCGAGATCCAGCACGTATTCCACTCACCGTGATTCCCTCCATATCTGTCCATGCTGTGTCTCTGTCCCAATGTGGATTCCATAATGCTTGCTTCTTGTCACCTGTGACAAGAAAATTTGTGTCATCAGGCCCCAGCTTCTCCTCTCTCACTAGGCATTGTCTTCACTCTGTCTCCCATTCTAATCAGTGTTCAACATAATTTTTTACCTTCTCATTTGATTATCAGAGTTACAGAATCATTATCTGTATGTGCTTCATTCAGCTTTTCCAGATCTCTGCAGTAGAGAGATTGGGTGGAGTGTGTCATCAGAATGCAATCTTGTCTCCGCCTCCTGGTTATACCCTCTTGTGATTGACCCTTTAATCATTGTATAATGTCTTTATCCTCTCTTGTGCTCATTTTTGCCTTATAGTCTATTTTATCTGAGATTAATATTGCCACTCCTGCTCTTTTTTTGATAGCCATTTGCTTATTTTTTTTTTTGTTCCATCTTTTGATTTTTATCTTATTTTTGTCTTTGTTTCTAATAGGTGTCTCTGTAGACAGCATATTGATGGGACATATTTTATTACCTATTCTACTATTCCCTGTCTCTTGATTGGTGCAATCAATCCACTTATATTCAGTGTAATTATCAATAAGTATGAATTCATTTTTGTCAGTTTACTGTGTTGTTTTTGGTTGTGTGGATATGTATGGTGCTGCTGATTTCTTCGTTCCATATATTTTTCTGTGCTGAGTTCATTTAATTTATAGATTTTCTTATCATTTCCTTTGTTGCTGCTGTTTTAATGTTTACAAATATTTACAAAATCTTTATGATTTTCCCCTTGTTCATTTTGTTGAGAAGGCTTGTTAAATCTCTTTGAAATTATCTTGTAATTTATTATTTTATTCCCAAGTTTAAAACAGTCTCTTCTATATTGGAATTGCCTTGAGTTCCTCTCCATTTAAACCTTCTGTAACTACACTATTTTGTTATTTTTGGTTTGTAGTTGTCTTCATTTACAAATTGACATTTCTGGTTCCCTATTTTCAGTCTTGCAGATTTATTTTACTATAGATACTTCTAGATCTGGGTTGATTTCTGTGTGATGTTGTGTGTCTTAATATCCAGTTGCTGTCTTTCATTGTTGGTTCTTTGTCTGAACAATTACCTTTAGTATTTCTTGTACGTTTGGTCTGGTTTTATAAATTCTCTTAATTTCTGTTGATCTGAAAAGGTCTTAATTTTGATGTCATATTTGAGGGACAGTTTTGCTGGGTATATAATTCTAGGTTAGAATATTTTGTTTTTCTTTCAGCATTTTATATATATCATCCCATTGCCTTCTTCTCTGCATGGTTTCTGCCAAGAATACAGAGGTTAGTCATTGGGTCTCCTTTGTAGGTCACTTTGTTTTTCCTGAGTTCCTTTCAAGATTCTTTCCTTGCCTTTGATTTTGGAAAGTTTGATTATGATATGTTTTGGTGATTTTCTTTGGGGGTCTATCCTGTTTCGGGATTGTTAAGTTATTGAATGCATATTTTCTCTTCTTTAATGATATTTGGGATGATTTCTTCCAACAAATCTTTTACACTGTTCCCTGTAGTTTTATTTGTCTCTTCCTATGAATTCTAATCACATGCAAATTGTTCCTTTGATGGTATCTCACACAAATTTTAGGCTTTCTTCATTTTTGTTCTTTTTTTCTGATTGTTCCTCTAACAGATTAGTATTGAGAGATTTGTATTCTATTTTATTAATTCTGTCTTCCATTGATTCAATTCTACTCCTTTGCCTTTTCAATGTGTTATCTATTTCTGAAATATTAGTATTAATCTGAATTTCTATTTGCTTGTTTTTTATGGTTTCTAAATTCCTATTTATTTTGTCCATTTTTTCTTTTCTGTTTTCTTGAATTATTTTAGAGTTTTGTCTGTATTTTCCTTGATCTTTCTTTCAACTCATTGAAGGTACTTAAATATAATTCTTCTGAATTCCTTATAGGTAATCCCAATGTCTTTTCTTCCTCAACTAGGTTTTCTATATTTTAGTCATGTATTTGTTGTGTTGTTGTTATGTGCCGTCTAGTCGGACCCAACTCATAGCAACCCCTCCTTGGGTTTCCGAGGTAATATCACTATGGAAGTAGATTGCCCCATCTTCCTTCCGAGGAGTTGCTGGTGGGTTTGAACCACCAGCCTTCTGGTTAGCAGTCAAGTGCCTTAGGCACTATGCTACCATAGTATTTAGTATTTAGCTGCCTTTTGTGTCTTTGTATGAACTGAGGTTGACTGTTTCCTCTCAGATATTATGGTGGTCTTGTATTTGTATTTAATTGATCATACTGTGTTGCTGTATCTTCCCCAGGATTATTATTGCTTTATTTTGCTTTGATATATCTCCTCAAGTGGGATAGGCATGCTACTCTGCTTGCTAGTTTGGCAACACTTAGATGCTCACCACGGTTGTAATAGAGCATGGAAATATGTGTGTAGTTATCTATTTGTTGTTCATGTACAAAAATTGACAGCAGTCTGTACTAGTGTTGACCACCATCTGTCACTGATCATGTGGTTCAGGAGTGAGTGGTGACTTTCATCACTGTGTGGGGCTTCAGTAGGTGCAAGTGTGGCTAGGTAGTGTGGACATGGTTGCTGTCCCCACTGGGTGGGCCAAAATAAAACAAGAAAAAGAAAAAAAACAAGAAAAGGAGAAAAAGAAAAAAATAAAAAGCCAAAAATTAGTTGAGGGAGAGAGAAAGGGAAGAGGAAAAAATAAAAAGCAGAAATGGAAAACAGGAAAAAGGGGAAAAGACTGAAAGAAAAACAAGAAAAAAAAAACTAGTGAAGTGAAAGGAAAAAAGGAGGGAGAATACTGGGGGAGCAGGGTGCTCAGTTAGCAATTCTGCCAGTCAAGGAAGGGGTGGAGGCAGGGCACCCAAAACAGGTTGGTAGACTCTGCTAGCCAAGGAGGCCACACAGGGCAAGGCTCCCAGTGTTTAATGGCATTTCTCCTAACATAGGAGGTGGCTGTGAGTGAAGCCCAAATGTGATCTGGGACAGCATTTCTGCCAGACTAGGAGATGGCAGTGGCTGGGGTGCCCCTCTGGATGGGGTTTCTACCAGCCTAGGAGACAGCTAGGGATGGATCATCGAGTCTGGGATGACATGTTCTGCCAGCACGAGGAGATAGAGAGCATATGCCTCCAAATATATGGGTGTTTTACGGGCAGCACCCAATCCATGAGAGCATGCCTCCAACTTCAGGTGCAGCAGAGGAAGCCTAGGGAAACTGTCACTGGCCACTGGGTAGGTGGGGATGAGGGATGACCACACTTTTAGTCATCAGAATGGTGTGAGGAATGAGGGGAAGATTGCAAGTTTCTACTTGCCAGCCAGTAGTGTAGGCACTGGTGCAGACCTGGGTGAGCAGAGACAATTATTCAGGCTCATGCCTCTATCAGAAAAATTTCAAAATGACCACACTGTGTCAATTCAGTTAAAAGTTCACTGATCCATAAGTCTCCTTGTTCACTGCTATTATTCAGTTTCTTCTTCCAGTCAGTATTTGTTCTACTTCTTTATCTTTCCTTTGAAACTCAGGGTTCCAGGATTATCAACTGCACCTGTTTTATTTGGTTTCTCATATCGTTGTTGTATATGGTGTGGATAGCTTGTGTGTCTAGTCCACCATCTTTCCACCAGTTCAACAAGAACTTTTTGATAGTAACTCTTGCTAGAGAATCAGTTGACTTGCTGACAGAGTTAGGAGGAAATAATAAGAGTGTGGAGGATGAGGATGGTAGCACACTATGTCTCAATGCTAAAATTACAAGGCTGTGCACTCCTTTTCTCCTCAGGCTGCTGCCATTCAATACTTAGAATCTGCAACCACTGAGCTGAACAAAATCTTGAAGGCCATGTGCCCCATAGAGATGATCATTGCAACCAGGTCAGTCTTCCTTTGTTGCTCATCCTTTGGTGTGTTTTTGTTCCTCACAAGCTGTTCACGGGTCAAAGATGGAGTACATTTTGATGGCTTGGGGTGTTGAGGCCAATGAGTATATAATTACCTTACTAATTGCATTTCTCCCAACTCAAGCTACAAAATGACAACTTTAGGAAAGAAATATGAGATTGAGATGAGGACATCTGTTACTACAAAAAGACAAAATTGCTACAAGCTAGAGATTTGGAAGAAGGATAGCAAAAGGAAAATTACATTCTATATTACTCTAGAGTACAACATAGCTATTAACAGTAATGATATCTTGCCTACCATCTTTGTCACCAGAAATGTTCTTAATCATAACTATGTACACCTAATTTATCATAGACTGAGCAGTGCATCATCTTCTTCTAAGACTTTGGGTCATTCTTTTCTCTTGACACTCTTTTCAGGGTCTCTGCCCAGTCCACCACACTCTCCTTTAATAATGACTACAGCAAAGGGAGTTCTTATAATATCATTATACTTGTACTAAATTAGCTGGACCCTTGCACCATAGCTGATTTGGCCAAGGATGAAAACCTGACTGTTGTTGTTAGTGGTCTTCAAGTCAATTCTGATTCATAGTGACACAGAGTAGAACTCCTTGGAGTTTCTAGACTGTGACCTTGCAGAACTAGATCACTAGTCCTATCTTCAGAGGCACCTCTTAGTAACTTTGAAGCACCAACATTTTGCACAGTAGTTGCCAAGGATTCCCTAGAAATTCGGAATTAAGATCAAGAAATGCTAGTTAAACATTCTTAGCAGTTTGACATAAGATGTGATGTGAAATTGGAATGAAGCAGAAATGGAGTATATTTAACCATGTGTACATTAAGAAGCCACCACTTGTCTGTAAGTTTGTTGTACTCTGGTGGTTTGTCTGTTACTGTGAGGTTGGAGACTATGCCACCAGTATTTCAAATACCAGCAGGATCACCCATGGTGGACAGGTTTCAGAAGAGCTTCCAGACTAAGACAGACTTGGCAGAAGGAATTGGCCATCGACTTCTCAAAGAATTGCCCAGTGAAAACCTTATGAATAGCAGTGAAACACTGTCTTATATATTACTGGACAACTTGATGAATAGCCTTGAAACATTGCTTGATATAATGCTGGAAGATGAGTTCCTCAGGTCAGAAGACATTCAAAATATGACTGGGGAAGAGCTGTCTCCTCAAAGTAGAGTCGATCTTAAGGAAGTGGATGGAGCAAAGCTTTTGGGACCTCCATTTGCTGATGGGGCTCAACTCAAAATGGGAAGAAACAGCTGCAAACATCCATTGATAATCAGAATGTGGAATGTATGAAGTATGAATCTAGGAAAATTGAATGTTGTCAGAAATCAAATGGAACACAAAGATTGATAACTTATGCATTACTGAGCTGAAATGAATTTGTCTTGACCATTTTGAATCAAGCAATCATATGATCTACTATGCCAGGCATGAAAAATTGAAGAGGAATATTGTACCATTCATTGTCACAAAGAATGTTTCAAGATCTGTACTAAATACTACTATTGTTCAAATTTATGCACCAGCCACTAAAAGCAAAGATGAAGAAATGGAATATTTTTACCAACTTCTGCAGCCTGAAATTGACCAAACATGCAATCAGAATGTTTAATTATGAGACTTCTGGTAAGATGGCAGAATAGGCAGACAAGGTACACAGACCCTCTTCAACAAAGAAATGAGAAACCAATTGACAGAGATACAGAAGATAATCCTGGAGCCCTGAGCTTTGAAAGAAAGTATACAGAAGTAGATTAGGCATGAACTAGTGGAAAAACGTGAATGAAAATAGAGAGTACAGAGGTGGATGGAGCTGCAGACTGTCAACTTCTCTGATGGCACCAACTGCCTGAATATTTCCAAGTGGTGTTGGGACCTGAGAATTGACCTAAAGATCAGCCCTGGTCACCACGGGCTGCAGGGACAACTGTGCTAGTGGCCAATGACTAGGAAAGGCAACAGCAAGGAAGGAGACAACCTGAGCTGTGGACTTTCAGCTGTCCGGAGGGCACAGCCATTTTGATTGCTTACAAGCAGTGGCCATTTTGGATATTCAAAGTGACAGCACTCTCATTCAGATTCCAGGGTCCTAAGAATAGACTCTGTTTGCCAAGGACAACAGGGACATATGGGAAGATGACAATGGGAAAGGAGACAGGTGGTGAGTGTATAACTTCTACTAACTGAC